>NC_134500.1:41355220-41655220 GCF_040206685.1 Ascaphus truei
GTAACTCACTCATTCACCCACCCAGTCAGTCACTCAGTCACCCCCACCCACCCCACCCAGTCAGTCACTCAGTCACCCCCACCCACCCCACCCAGTCAGTCACTCAGTCACCCACACCAACCCAGCCAGTCATTCAGTCACCCACCCAGTAAGTCACATCACTGATGTGAAGGTGGGGGACGGAGGTGTGAACGGGGGACGGGAGGTGTCAATGGGGTGGGGGCGGGAGCGGAGATAGGGGTGAGCGGAGAGGGGGAGCGGGAAAATTCAATCCCGGGCAACGCCGGGAATATCAGCAAGTGTGTATATATACTACCTGGATGATCTACTTGGACCTCTGCCAGTGACGGTGTGATATATATCACTACAAGCTCTTAATTCTATGACCTTTGTGAGTGAGCCTATTCTCCATTATTTTAAATATTAAATGTGAAACAATATCCCGCTATGGGCCATGCATGATAGTGATATATATCACCCCGTCACTGGCAGAGGTCCAAGTAGATCATCCGGGTAGTCAGCGGTATAGATACCATATCTGCCTCACTCTTTCCTGGGCTGCATCGATGGAGAGCCTCCCTGTTAGGCGATTGTCCCAGAGACAGGCAGGAAACCAAGTGCTCCCCGCACCGACAGCCAGAGACAGCGGGGGTCCGGACCGGCCAGCTTCCGGTCCACCAGTGATGACGTAGTGTCGCTGTGTCGTCCTAACGCGTTTCGTCTCTGGGAAGACTTTTTCAAAGGCTAATGATGAGTGATGCACTAGTTTGCAATATATAGCAATTAATCCAGCATTAATCAACACTGGTCTCAGGTGACTTTTTAATAAGAAATGAGCATGAATGAAGTTCATAAAAATATATGTCTAGGTATAATGAGAATCTATATAATCCTATGTATGCTAATATATATTGCACAGATATTGCATCTGCTATCAGTTAATGAGTGTTGCAGGGTTTAGCAATAGCAGCATGCTCATTTCTTATTAACAAAACACCTGTGGCCAGTGTTGATTATACACACACGTTGAATCAATGGAAATATACCCTATCCAGGTCTGCCTAAATTGTGAAATAGATAAACATTGGAAATTGATGTAAAAACATAGCAACATGTAACACATAATTATATAGTCTGCTTAAAGGCTAATATTTTTCTGAGAACAAAGAAAAAAACTCGAGATATAAATATACAGTTCCGATTATGTTTAAATGTATCAGCTTTTGTAAGTGTGATTTACATTGTTATTTAATATTTCATAAGCAGTGAGAGTTAAATAAATAGGAAAAAGGGATAACAGATTGTGTATATAAATATATAGTGTTGGTATTATGAGTGAGAGGAAAGGAATGTGACTGGAGCATTAGAGGGAACCCAAAGATCCACGTTAGGAACTGATCAGATAACACACAGCAGTGACAGCGAGTATACATTCAGGGAAGCCCCATTTATAGCGCAGCACTGCCACCGTGTGGTGATTTCTGAACTGCAGGAATTTAAATAAAAAATAAAGAGCCGCGCTGCTCCGCTGTCTTTGTGTCTTTGTGTTCGGGTTTATAATAACACAATGTAAACTTTATAAGAAGATGAACCAATAAAGAACCGGGAAAGAAAACCCCTCATTTTACCGATTAAAGATCATTTGTATGTTTGCTATGTTCATGTTCCGTGTCAGAGAGCTCTGTGCTGGATCTGTGCAAACACTAATGTTATTACAATACATCTTTTTCATTGTCCTGCTTTCAGACGCTAAATATATCCTAACTTAATTAGGACGATCTCGGACTTAGATTAGGCGGGATGTTTGAAAATCCCAACGGTTTTCCTAGAACCAATCAGAGCGAGGTGCGGGTCACAAAGCAGCCAATCGCAGCGACCCATCTTCTATAAATACCTAGCACTTTTCCTGATTTTTTAGTCAACTTGCAGAAAAGCTGGCAAATGGCAAAGCACCAGGAAGTGACGGAATTACCAACCTGGCCATCAAGAAGCTTCCGCCGGCAGCCATGGAATGCCTCACAGAAATCTTCAATGCATGCGGCTCCAGCACTTTCCTCAATCCTGGAAGGAAGCCAAGGTCATTGTATTTCCAAAGCCTGGAAAACCACGGAGGGATCCTGCAAACTACCGTCCGATAAGCCTGCTCTCTGGACTGTCGAAACTCCTGGAGAAAGTTATTCTTACGCGCCTCCGCCACTTTGCCTCTGGTAAAAACATTCTACTAAAGGAGCAATTTGGATTCCGGAAGGACCACTCAACCAACCATCAGCTGCTGCGAGTCGTTGACATAATAAGCCATGGGTTCAACATCCACAAATCAACTGGAGTTGTCTTCTTGGACGTGGCCAAAGCGTTTGACAGAGTTTGGCATGAAGGACTACTGCACAAAATGATCAACCTGAAATTCCCAAATTACCTGATTAAGCTGACTGCAAGCTACTTGCGGGAGCGCACATTCCACGTGGCTGTGCGAGAAGAGCTCTCAACAACACGCCCCATCCGCGCTGGCGTGCCACAGGGATCAGTCCTGGGACCTTTCCTTTTCAACCTCTTCATGAATGACATCCCCACAGACCTCCACAAGACTCAACTGGCACTCTACGCAGACGATGTGGCAGTCATCTCCCAGTCCTTTAGAGAGAAAGAAGTAGCTAAGAACATCCAGAAAGCACTAGACATGCTATCAACATGGTACAGCGACTGGCAAGTAGGACTGAACTCCAGCAAGACTACAGCTACACTGTTTACCAAAAAGAGGATCAAGGCACACCCACCAATCACCCTCAACGGAGAGGCTGTCAAATGGGAGCCAAACAGCTCTTACCTAGGTGTAATCCTAGATAGCAAACTAAGCTGGAGAAACCACATTGAGAAGATTCAACAGAAGGCAACAACCAAGCTGGCAGCACTGTACCCTCTGCTGAAGACAAGGACCATGCCCATCAAGAGCAAAGTCAATGTGATCAAGGCGATCATTAGACCCACAATGACATACGCCTCCCCGGTGTGGAGTGGTTGCCACCAACATCAAAGATCATCTCTCCAAAAATTACAGAACAAGGCGCTGCGGATTGCGTCCAACGCTCCACTTCCTACAAGAATAGCAGACCTTCATAGGGAACTGGGTATCGAGATGTTAGATGAACATCTAAAGAAGCTCAACAAGAAATTCTACAAGGAACTGGACCAGAACTCAAACCCGCTGATCAAGAAGCTTGCTGCGATCTCTGCAAACCCATTTGACCGCTACCCACGACCCATCACAGCGCTGAACCTGTGAAACCAACTCAACTGTGGCAAGTAACACAGATCAAGAAGCTTCCTAAAGAGTGCGACAATACACTCAACAAGAGAACTTGGAGTAATGAGGCCCAAGCCTCGGTATCCAATATCACCACTGACAGATTTAATCTGTCAGTCAGAACAGAACGGTCAGTGATTTTTTAGTCAGAGTTAGATTAGGATCGGAGAGGATCACTGTCACAGCAAAGGATGGCCCGGACCAAGCAGACCGCCCGGAAATCCACCGGAGGGAAGGCTCCCCGTAAGCAGCTAGCGACCAAGGCTGCCAGAAAGAGCGCTCCGGCCACCGGCGGAGTGAAGAAGCCTCACCGCTACCGGCCCGGTACTGTGGCTCTCCGGGAGATCCGCCGCTACCAGAAGTCCACCGAGCTGCTTATCCGCAAGCTGCCCTTCCAGCGCCTGGTCCGGGAGATCGCCCAGGACTTCAAGACTGATCTACGCTTTCAGAGCTCGGCCGTCATGGCTCTGCAGGAGGCCAGCGAGGCTTATCTGGTGGGGCTCTTCGAGGACACCAACCTATGCGCTATCCACGCCAAGAGAGTCACCATCATGCCCAAGGACATCCAGCTGGCCCGCAGGATCAGAGGGGAGAGCGCTTAGGCTAACTGCACCCACTTCATTTACACCCAGAACACAAAGGCTCTTTTCAGAGCCACCAAATTATCAATCAAATTGGCTAGTAGATCAATATTAACAGATACGTATAGTGATCTCCATATAGAGAATTATAAAGGAGACGTATCCACATCCCTTTTAGGCGTCACAATATAGATAAAGGCATATTCGGTATTTGCATATAAGTTTAAGATGTCTTATACACATACAATCATTTTTGTACGCTATATATAGGCACACGTAACTAAAAAGAAACCTGGCTAGTCTGATTTAATATGTTGTACATAGAAAGTGTAGTAATTCTCCCCCTCCTACGTCACTTTCATGTGCCTCCGGAGATCAAACTGAAGTTTTATGGGAACTTGTGTGCTTGATACTTGATAGGTTCCTGTCTGTTTGCTCATTGTTTAGCACCCACTGTACCCTAACTACATAATTATCTATTATTGTTACCTCCACAATGTACTGATCTTTTAATGTAAAGCAATAGGGGAGCCCCTGCTTTTGCCACTGAGAAGTAAATGGTGAACGGTGCGTTGGGTATATGCACAGAAGGTGGGGTAGAGATAGAACCCAAATATAGCACCCAAGTTCACACTCTGGTGATGAATGAATGGTTTAAAACATAACTTTATTAACTGCAACAAGTATGTAAAATATTGGGTATTAAAAACAACGACCTGAAGGTGTTCTGACCTTCAATACTGGAACCGTATAGGTTCAGGGTCTAGAGTAGTAGTGTGTTCTAAGATTCAAGTAACATACTAAACAACAGTCCTTATAAGGATCTGAGGTAAGGAACACATCTTACAGGGTGTGCTCTTAGGTAAGTACTGATAGCTGCAAATCACTAGTCAAACCATATGACTAATCAGTCATATTTACTGATCCAGAACACTGAACAGTGTTCAGACCTTAGGATCCTAGCGTTTAATACTCGTATTAAAACCCATCACTTTAATTTTGGTTATTAAAGAGTTGATTTTGTATCTATTTCATTTCACATCCAGTTGGTGTCCGAGTGTCCATACTAGGTTTATTTTCTTTGCCTGTTCTCCGGTGTAAAACAAACCATTGCATGTGATAAGATGGAGACACATTCTAAGTTACACATTATGTGCAGAGCTCTCTTTGTGGGGTTGTGGTGGCTCTTAAAAGAGCCTTTGTGTTTGTAAGAGGCTGAAGTTCTCGGTCTCACTTCTTAGAAGCTGCTGCCCTCTTGGGCTTTGCTGCCTTGGCCTTAGCTGGACTCTTAGCAGCTTTGGGCTTTGCAACCTTTTTAGCCGCCGGGCTTTTCACAGCCTTCTTGGGCTTGGCAACTTTAGACTTCTTCGGACTTTTTGCTGCCTTCTTGGCGGCCGCAGGTTTCTTCACCTTTTTCGTCCTTTTCTTCACTCCCGCAGGAGCCTTTTTGGGCTTCTTGGGGGACTTGGCGGGTTGTTTCCTTGCCGCTGGCTTCTTGGCGGGTTGTTTCCTTGCCGCTGGCTTCTTGGGTTTCCCCGCCTCCTGTTTCCTGGCCGCCTTCTCCTTGCTCTCCAGCTGCTTCTTATTCAGCTTGAACGATCCGGAGGCTCCGCTCCCTTTCAGCTGGATCAGGGTTTCCTTGCTCACCAAGCCCTTAAGAGCCAGCTTCAGGCGGCTGTTATTCTTCTCCACATCGTAGCCTCCTGCAGCCAGAGCCTTCTTCAGAGCGGACAGGGAGACCCCGCTGCGCTCTTTAGATGCGGACACAGCTCTCACTAGAAGATCGGACACGCTGGGACCGGACTTTGCTGGGCGGCTTTTCGAGGCTCCCGCCGCTTTCTTCGGCTGCATCTTCTTGGCGGAGCTTTCAGCTGGAGGAGGAGGAGGCGCAGGAGCGGTCTCGGCCATTTCAGCTGCAGCAGGTAAAATCCAGGAACACAGAGACAGAAAGTTATACTGGGGCGGGGAGCTGCCGGGAGTTATATACAGAGCCTGCTGCTCTTTGATTGGTTAGTGGTCGGAGTGAGCTTCTCTCTCATTGGTTATAATCAATGAGCCCCGCCCCTGTCTCTCATCCTCCTGTATCACAAACACTGCTCTGACTTTGTGTTTCTGAGGCTGCAAGAAAAGGGCATTTTATCCTCTAATTATTACTACAATTCCCCTTCTTGCATTTCATTTATAAGGAATTAAATTCTCTTCACTGTTGTATCATTTTGTTGTTGGAAAAGTACAAACACAATTAGGAATAATGGGTGAAAGTTCGGCTCTGTATCATGGGATTTGCCAGATTGTCTTCATATCTGTCTATTTCTGTCACTTTTACTTTGCTCAGACTACATGTGCCACCTCCATCCTCATACAGTGACACAAAGAACATATTATTGTACAGTATCAGTTTCAAATAAAGTGCATACCAATATATAAAGATGGTCTGGGGATTCACTATATATGTACAAGTAGCACAGAAGTCTGCATTGCTGTCATGTTGTTCCATTACCCCCGTACTGAGCTCTGTATTATTTGTCAGATATGAATATTTGTTATTGAATGGGAGATTCAAAAACCCTGTATTACACCTGTTCTGCAAATGATTAGTTTAGAATTCTATGTATGTAACATGTTTTCTAAGAAGAAAAATCATTGTAACATACACATCATATGAATTACTGTACATATTTTAATAATGTAACAATAAAAGAACTATTTTGTTTAAGCTTTATAACAGAATTGTGATGTGTTATAAAGTTGTATTTCAGTTATCAAATAATATGTATATATTAATGGATGAATAGGTCATTAGTCACCCTGTGGGTTGTTCTGTAACCATGTACTGTAATGTTCCTATTAGCACTCTTTATAGGAACTGCAATGTTTTGTGACCATAATCGTTAACCAAATTGTGTGAAGTGAAGTTTCCTTTTAACAGGAGATTGCTATCCTGCCCATGATATGTTTTTAATTCCTGCACAACACATCCAGCAATTTGCTGCCACATTACTGCAGGTTGTGTAGACCTTTCTCTTCATATGCATAGCAATGTGCTGCTACCTACTTCAAGATGTGCAAGACCCTTTCACACACTTATAAATTGATACACCTTCCATGTTTGTTAGATTATACATATGAATAATTGTTTTAGTAAACACTCTGGAAGCCACTGCCTGGGTCACAGTAACCTTTGTATTTTTCTGGTTTGTTCTCTTTGGTTAAAATTGTATGTTTTTTTTACAAAACCTGTGTAGCACTTTCTCCCTCTCCGGTTTGACGACGGTGGCGCCAATGATGAGAGGCTGCGGTAGTTTTTCTGTCCCTCACTGACAAGATCAGGTTGTATAGCTTCATTCTCCTGGCTAAATTGTACTGTGCCGTCATCCAATACTGAGCACTAGTGATCGCGATGTTGCCTTTATGCGTGAATATGAGGAGATCATTTGTAGGATTCACTCTGCTCAGGCTAGATTAACAGCTGTTCCAGACAGTCACGCTGCAACATCTACCTATATGTGCTAAGTATTGATACTCAATCTGTGATAAATATTGACATGGGAATTTTTGAATGCTATGTAACGAATCTGTGTGCTATATTGCTTGGAATACTGAAGTGTGCAATTCAGATCTATT
This sequence comes from Ascaphus truei, assembly GCF_040206685.1. Taxonomy (NCBI): domain Eukaryota; kingdom Metazoa; phylum Chordata; class Amphibia; order Anura; family Ascaphidae; genus Ascaphus; species Ascaphus truei. The sequence continues at coordinate 41,362,727 of NC_134500.1, forward strand.
ACCACTTGGTGATATTATACACAAGGAGTTAATTGCAGAAACTATTCTGCTCTGGTGATACATACAGCCGTCTCAGCTGGTCAGGTTGTCAGGCTAGTTAACATTTGCTGGATATTAGCATGCATTAGAAGCTTCGTTTCATGCTCAATACAATGTTACTCAATTGTGTGTGCTTGGGCTACTCCATGTAACGTTTTGATCATTGAAGTTTGTTATTTAGACTTTAGGACACATGATGCTATTTTGTATCTATGCTATGCAGACTATATTTAGTCTTGTGGTCGTTATTCTACACTCCACACTTATTAATATTGTGATGAAGAGCATATTTATGTCCTTACTGGCACTATATATAAGCAGGTGGTTGCAATAATATACTATGGGCTAGCCATTTATACATAGAGAGATACAGCTGCAGTTTATTGTATTATCGTGACCTATTACACCTCTAAATATTAAAGCATGTATGCAAATGTAGATGGTTAATTCACCATCTGTTAATTTATAACAGGATATTTTAGTTCTGATGTCTGACTTCATCCTTAGATGGTTATTATGCTATTGCACCTTTCTATATAAGCTATAAGTGGAATACAAGATTAAAGACTTAGACCTCTATGGACATTAAATATCTATGAGGAGTTACATGATGTGACGATACTACATCAGTTTAGAGGTCTCGCTGGCACCCGATGATGCGTAACCGCGCATCGGTGATGCGCGGCAAGCTGAGGGAGTGCGGCTCGCAAGCCGGGACATTTCCCGGCTTGCGGAATGAGCCGCACTCGGATAAACTGTGTCGGCAGTGTACATGGATATCTATTTTTTACTAATAAAAATATTCCACCTATTAGTGTATTATTGTGGACAGAAACTACACAATTAATCCATGGTATTTGGATACCTACACATGTTACTTGATATATGCAGCCTCTCATTGGTGAATTTTACTGCACTGTAAATAAAATCACGAATCGTCGACGTCAAATGTTTAATAAAACTGTATTTTTTTTCCAGGTATTAGTGCTACATAAGAGGATATTTATATCATAACTTTGTTCTCTTAATCTGGATATTAGAATCTGTAGGATCATTTGAGATCTTTATATCCAAATAGTTACTTTGAGTGCAAGTGGTAGGGACACTTATTTGGGGGTCTTTCTCTTCTCCATCAAAAGTTTGAATATTTCGAAGGAGACAGCAAGGAAACAGCTACAGGACTTTAAGCAGAAACGTTTCTAAGTCCCACTTTCAGTTACATTTCCAGTGGATAGCGTCTGAAGTCTGGAACCAGATATTTTCTAAGTGAGACTTTCAGCACCATTTGGAGTGGAAAGTGTGGAGCTGCTGGAGGCTCATTCCGATTTGAGTTTCAGGACTTTCCTGGACTTTTCAGGCTAAGGGCCTCATGCAGAGAGCATTGAATTTTCAAATTGGCGAATTTCATAAAAAGTAGCTTTTTTGGAGAGTTTTATTCTCCATATGCAGAAATGTTCGAATTCTGCTATGTTTAACATGGATGCTTGTGGCGAGTTTAAATGGGAAAGATGCGCGCTTCAGAAATGTGTAAACAAAAAATCGCGCATTTTTTGTCCCCTTTACTATAGGCGGCGAGCGCCATCTTCTTGCCAACTTTTCCTGGCGCGGCAAAAATGAGAAAATCGCGCCATTTTCTTGGCGCGAACAGCCGCTACATGCCGTTCGTACCTCTCTGCATTCGGAGAATTTTAAAACTGGCGAGATGAAGGTTCTCGCCAGCCGCGCGGCGAGATTTTGAAATAGGAAAAAAAAAATGGCGCGTTTTCCGTAACTCGCCATTTTCTGCAGTTTTCTGCGCGAAATTCTACAAAAAATGGCGAGATTTGAAATAACGATGCTCTCTGCATGAGGCCCTAAGTCCCGGTCAACCAACGTACTATTTAAAGACTTTGTTTCAATCAGGAAAGTTAGTTTTTCAACCCCAAACCCTAGTAAGTGTATTTTCTTCTGTCTATGGTAATCCATGGTGTGTTTGCTATCTCTACGGAATACATAAACATTTATTTTTATTTATTGGCTGTGACGGGAGCTTTGTGACAGGCTATACTAATACACCAATAAAATCTAGCATTGCGTGATATAATCACCACCATCCGGTTAGTGTCTGCAGCGTCTTGGGGCAGTCCCTGTCTTGCAGTATCAGGATCGTAACACATATGACGATTAGTAACACATATGGCTCTGTGATAATTGGATTTTGTATTGGCATAATTGTTTAATACTAAATGAATATAGGGGGGATCTCTATTTGGTTCTTTTATGACCCATAGACCTCTAGATAATGTATTAATTGATAATGAATTGTCAGTCTTCAATTTTACCATTGTTTCTATGATGAACTTATTTAGTATTGGTTTTATCATTACAATACATGAGAGGTAGTTCCCCTTGGATTCATTTATAGCGAATTATCTGATTGATGTTATATACTTTGTACACTCTATCTCCTTATTTCCAGCAAGTTTTAACATTATTTCCAGCAAGTTTTAACATGTAATTTTGGCATTTGCACACATGTATTAGCACCAAGTACCTTCAGCCGAGAGGGGGGACGTTCCAAGTAATTAATATGATTAGGTTGTGTATTTAAATACCGGACCTTCCCCTTCTCCACACTTCCCTTTGAAAAAGTTACCCGAGAGTGACGAAACGCGTCAGGGAGCGTCATCACGTCAGACGCATTGACACTGACATCATCACCGAGCGCTGGAACGGACTGATCCATGCGCGACTGCTGCAGAAGCCTGTATTACACGGAGCCATCTTCCAGGACTCTAATACAGTTGTATTGAATACCATCTGCCCTGGATATCTGTTGGGACTACGATCCTGATACTGCAAGACTGGGACTGCCCCAAGACGCTGCAGACACTAACCGGATGGTGGTGATTATATCACGCAATGCTAGATTTTATTGTACCTTTGTGAGTGCATTTTTTATCCCCCCTTCCCCCTCCCCTCATTAAATTTACTATTTTACGATATGGGCGTGCGCTCTCTCTTCCCTTTTTTCCTCTAGATTCACTGTGGACGTGGTTTGTCCACACTGAGAGCTGCAGGAGACCCTCTATACCAGAACCCACATCAATATTGGACTTATCTTTGAGGACTGGTTTTTACACTCTTTTTCATTTTTTGATATATATATATATTGTATTTCAAACATTTTATTTTTATGGTTTACAGTTTTAATATTGATTTGTGATACTAATTATTTTCTTATCACCATTAATAGTTTACACCGTTTATATATACTTTTATTTTATTTTAGATAGTTCTTTCACTTCACTGATTAACCATAATAGAGGCGCTGCTTTTTCCTTTTTCTGCCTGATATATATATATATATATATATATATATATAGCAACTGTAAATATTACTGTATGTTCATTTGCATGTCTTAGACAGGTCTGCAACCCTGTCTTTCCCCATTATCGCCCAGCATACAGCACTTCCACTGCAGCAAGGGATTCTGGGAAATGGCATGCAAATGAGCACTCAGTGCCACCTTTTGTCTCAAGCTCGTATTACACAAGCAAATCCTCAAGCCAATGCATGCTGTTTTGAACACAGCTTTTAGACAGAGGCTGGGTTGAGATGCAAAGCCATTGAACCCAGACATGCAAATGAACATACAGTAATATTTACAGTTGCTTTATGCTTTACTGTGGAGGGTTTTTGTCACTTTTTTTACCCACCATAATATATATATATATATATATATATATATATATATATATATATATATATATATATATATATATATATATATATATATATATATATATACATACATATACATATACATATACATATATATATATATATATATATATATATATATATATATATATATATATATATATATATGGAACACACAATAGATGCCGCAATCAAATCACCCTTGTGTGATTAAATAATCAGTTAACCAGAGGTCAAGGTAAAAGGTAACCCTCTGGTGGTGCTACCGACCCAAAGGAATAATATGACTAAAAAGGAGGGAGAGTAGGGTCAAAAAGGTGCACTCAAATGCTGAATTATGAAAAATAGAAATGGACTTTATTAACAAAGAGTATAAAAAACACAAAAGACAGACCCACACAAATCACATGTCAGATCGCTATGCGACACAACGTAAAAACATCAAAGAGGTACAATTGGTCTGATAAGAGCCAAAGCAGGGTAACAATATATCATTACAAATATAACATAACAGAACTAGGGGAAAAATATTTCTCCCCAAGTAATGTTTACTGAGATCGGCCGATCCAGAACAAGAGTAGCAATGAATATAAATGGTAAGTAGATACAGACCACAAGAAAAAGATTGTATATATATTGTAGTAAATATACATAAACCTCTTAATGATGATGAGAGATAGTTAGGCACATAGCTAGAAATACATAAAGTTGTGACCCTTAAATGTGCTGTAAATCAGCTGAATAAAGTGATGCCCAAATTGAGCTGCACATGTAAGATAAGTAGCAGCAGTGGTAGATCTAAAAAGTGCACTGGTAGCGCTCATATAAAGTCCCCTGAGATACAGAGCTCAAAAATAATGAGCAGTGGTGGTGTGTGAATAACACAGGGACATAGAGCACTGCTGTGTGTGGTGTGCACAAAGCACTGAGGAAATCCAGTGATAAATACCAGCATTACTCAGTCAGGCAGCAGGAGAATCAGATGATAAAGACCAAAGTCTTGCAGTGGGACATCAGCAGAAAAATGGAGGAAAGTCTCACGCAGTATGGTAAGGCACACGGGTCACAGGATGGAGGGGTGCTGTCACAGCTCTGCTCCTACGGCCGTTTCGCCAAAAAGGCTTCTTATAATAAACTGAAACTGTTGTTTTTGCGTCCCTGTAAACAATTTGATTGTTCCGTCGGTCCGCCCGCCCTCTCACGGCTCTCATTGGCCTGTGTGTCTCGCCCCCCCCGCCCACACTGTCGAAAGCTTCCTCCGGCTTCTCCCAGTCCGCCTCTCCCCCCACCCGTGACTCCCACCCACACTGCCGAAAGCTTCCTCTGCCACTTCCCGTTCCACAATGTGTCTCGCCCTCCCCCCCGTGCCTCCCACCCACCCTGCCGCCTTCTGAACCTTCCTCCAACGCCTCCTGAATGGTTCTGCTACCTGCATGGCTCTGCTGCCGCCTGAGGTATGCGGGGGGGAGGGGGACATGCGGGGGGAGACATGCAGGGGGAAGGGAGACATGCAGGGGGAGACATGCAGGGGGGGAGAGATGTGAGATGCCACTAACTAACCCACCCACCCAGTCACTTACCCAGTCACTTACCCAGTCAATCACCCACCCACTCACCGAGTCAGTCAGTCATTACTCACCCACCCACCCAGTCACTAACCAACCCAGTCACTCACCAAGCCACACAGTCACTCACCCACCCACCCACTCAGTCACCCACCCAGTCAATCATTCAGTTACCCACACCCACCTAGTCATTCAGTCACCCACCCAGACACTCACCCAGTAACTCACTCATTCACCCACCCAGTCAGTCATTCAGTCACCCACACAGTCAGTCACATCACTGATGTGAAGGTGGGGGGACGGAGGTGTGAACGGGGGACGGGAGGTGTCAATGGGGTGGGGGCGGGAGCGGAGATAGGGGTGAGCGGAGAGGGGGAGCGGGAAAATTCAATCCCCGGCAACGCCGGGAATATCAGCTAGTGTGTATATATACTACCCGGATGATCTGCTTGGACCTCTGCCAGTGACGGTGTGATATATATCACTACATGCTCTTAATTCTATGACCTTTATGAGTGAGCCTATTCCCCATTATTTTAAATATTAAATGTGAGACAATATCACGCTATGGGCCATGCATGATAGTGATATATATCACCCCGTCACTGGCAGAGGTCCAAGTAGATCATCCGGGTAGTCAGCGGTATAGATACCATATCTGCCTCACTCTTTCCTGGGCTGCATCGATGGAGAGCCTCCCTGTTAGGTGATTGTCCCAGAGACAGGCAGGAAACCAAGTGCTCCCCGCACCGACAGCCAGAGACAGCGGGGGTCCGGACCGGCCAGCTTCCGGTCCACCAGTGATGACGTAGTGTCGCTGTGTCGTCCTAACGCGTTTCGTCTCTGCGTAAGACTTTTTCAAAGGCTAATGATGAGTGATGCACTAGTTTGCAATATATAGCAATTAATCCAGCATTAATCAACACTGGTCACAGGTGACTTTTTAATAAGAAATTAGCATGAATGAAGTTCATAAAAATATATGTCTAGGTATAATGAGAATCTATATAATCCTATGTATGCTAATATATATTGCACAGATATTGCATCTGCTATCAGTTAATGAGTGTTGCAGGGTTTAGCAATAGCAGCATGCTCATTTCTTATTAACAAAACACCTGTGGCCAGTGTTGATTATACACACACGTTGAATCAATGGAAATATACCCTATCCAGGTCTGCCTAAATTGTGAAATAGATAAACATTGGAAATTGATGTAAAAACATAGCAACATGCAACACGTAATTATATAGTCTGCTTAAAGGCTAATATTTTTCTGAGAACAAAGAAAAAAACTTGAGATATAAATATACAGTTCCGATTATGTTTAAATGTAATATGGAAAATAGCTGAGCGCTTCAGCTATTTTCCATATTGCAATATATACAGGTTGGAGCCGCACATGCATAGGTTTTTTGGAGCTTAATCTTTGAATTTAAAAGGAAGATCCCTAATTTTTATATTTTTGCTTTTTATACACTTTTATAGTTACTTTTTTGTGGCTTCAGTACCCCCTTTGTGTTCCATTATATTGGTATGGAGGAACCAGGGGATAATATGGATGAATTAGAAGATATTTCAGATACTTATTTTTTCAACACGTGATGATACACAGAGAAAAAAACAAGCTTTACGTGTGTTTGATAACATTGTGGATTTGGATACCACTGACATCTCTGATCTCAAAATCCACTTTCAAAAATTGGAAAGTTTATTGATTCATAAGAACCGCTTATGGTGGGACATTATAAGCCTGGAGAACTATGCTAAATGTAAAAGGATCCCAAGAGGACGAAGGGTTAAAAAAGCCCCCTCCTTTGGTTTTCCGGATGTGGATTTTGAAAATAGATGGGTGACTGCCCTCAATGACTGCTCTTTTCGTTTGATGGAGTTAATAGTGTTTCAGAAAATGAAGGAGAAAGATCAGCTTGATATTCAAATCACAGAACTGCAAAAAAACCTGTACAGTTTCAAAGGTTTAAAGGGCTTTAAGGAATTTGATGTTATTCTCTCCAAAACGGTAAAAAATGTGGAATGTGGTATTATGTCTAAAAAACAAAGTAAATATGATCGGGACAGATATGACTATGAAAAGAACCAGGTTTACCATTGGCAGAGGATAAATTCTATTCAGGAAAGATCAAATAACAAAGATAAATCATTCATTCAGTTTAAATCTACTCCCAATAAGTCCATTTTAAAATCTAAGAATGTGGATTATCAGAGTGGTGAATCTGATGTTTCAGATGCAGAAATTGCCTCTACCTCTCATTCTGTATCTTTTGTCAATACATTTGAGAATGATGATCATTGTGGTCGTGGAGCTCCATCTAGGGGGCGAGGGAGGGGTGGACGCACCTTTTGGGGTCAACCACCTAGGTCTAATTCTGGTCAGGACCAGTCCCAGGATGCTTTTTCTTATCAAAATGTTAATCAACAGAGACAGCAACAGCAACAACCAAAATCTTTCCCTTTATTTCAAAAGGACACAAGAGAATCAGAAGAGGGAAGAGGGGGGGGAGGAGGAGGGGGCTACAGGTCCGCCTCCAAAAAAAGAAGTTTTGAATGATATATCTAATGTTATAAATATTTCAGGAACTGCTCTCTCTCCTACAGAGTTGTCACTACTGGATAAAGGCCTAAAATTTTCACCTTCAATGAACTTTAATTTGTTCGAAAGCACTATTGATGTGTATAAGTTTGTTCGGAAATTATCCTTGAAAAAGTTTTTTGACAATTTTATTCCAAATGTTACTAGGTCGACCGGAGATGAGGATTTAGATGGGGGGCCATCACACGCTACCGAGAGTGATGTCCCCTCATCCGACTCTGTTCCTCCGGTATCTATTGCTTTACATACATTTAATGATTTTTGTACCCTGCAAGATATGAATGATCTTTTATCTGAACAGACGGTTGATGATGTTAATATTCCTACATTTTCTGAATGGAATTCAGGCCTAAAAAGGAGTTCTGTGTTCTACCCCACTCATGTCAAGGGTCAATTTCTGACTATGTTTGAAAATCTGGTTATAAAAGACCTTCGTCTTCTAGCTCAGGGATTTTCCCTATCCTATATAGATCATGACAATTTGAATCAAAGTGAACGTTTAGCTTTAAAATCTTTGAAAAATAATTCTGCATTGGTCATTAAGAGTGCGGACAAGGGGGGTGCGGTGGTGGTGCAGGGCAGAGACGGTTACATCAGGGAGGCATTACGCCAACTGGATGATGGCCGGTCCTATCGTGTACTATCCGCCGACCCCACACCGCAATTCTTGGAGTTCCTTGTAGAACTGGTTGACTCAGGTGTTATTATGGAAGTTCTGTCGAAGGACGAGGTTAAATTCATTATTCCATCTCATCCCATTATTCCTATCTTCCACCATCTCCCAAAGATCCACAAGACATTGGTCGACCCTCCAGGTCGTCCCATTGTCTCTAGTATTGGATCTTTGGGAGATGGTCTGTCAAGATATGTTAATGGTTTTCTTCAGCCATTTGTTAGGAAATTGCCCTCATTTATACGGGACTCTGGTGATCTTCTTGATCAGATCAAAAATGTTAAATGGGGTAATGATTACCTGTGGGTAACACTTGATGTTACCTCTCTGTATTCTGTTATACAACATGACCATGGTTTGGCAGCGGTCCGCCAATTTATTGAGATACCAGAAATATCAATTTTTCAATCGGCTTTTATTTTGGACGCTATACACTTTTTACTCACGCACAACTTTTTCACATTTAATGGTAAGTTTTATTTGCAACTTATTGGCACTGCTATGGGTACAAGTTTTGCTCCTTCTTTTGCGAACTTATTTATGGGATGGTGGGAAGCACTTTTTATCTATTCGAGCACTAATTTATTTCGTCACAATATTGTTTTTTATAAAAGATTTGTGGATGACCTAATTATTATTTGGAGGGGGGATGTCACTACACTTCACACTTTTGTATCTTATCTTAATAATAATCTTTATAATCTAAGATTTACATTAAATTTTCATTTCCATCACATTGAATTTCTGGATCTACAATTATTTGTAGACATGGACAAAAAAATCCAAACGGATGTTTATAGGAAGCAAAATGCCAGGAACACCTTTCTTAGGGCGGACAGCTGCCACCCATCCCATGTCATAAAGGCCATACCAAGGGGACAATTCCTCAGACTGAGAAGGAATTGTTCCACTCTGAGTGGTTTCCTTTCTCAGTCTGAGGAACTTACAAGGAGATTTTTGGAAAGGGGATACCCCAAATCACATTTAGCAATTGCATTTGAAAATGCATTACATACAGAGAGAGCATCATTGTTGCCCACACATCCAATTGGAGATTCTCGCCTTGCTAACAATGTTAAGACAATTGGTATTAAACAGGACTCACATGGACTGACAGAATTAAAAAACAAACGTCCTCTTTTTATTTCACAATTTAGTAAACAAAGTGGAAAAGTAAACTCTATAATTTCAAAACATTGGAATGTCTTATCCATGGACCCTGTCCTTAAAAAATATGTGGATTCTGGTCCTACTTTTGTATATCGTAGAGCGAGAACAATTGGATCTCATGTTTCCCCAAGTGAACTCAAATCTTCTGGTCTCAAAAAACCTTTTATCACTAGGGGTTCCTTCAAATGTGGCTTTTGTAGTGCATGTAAACACATGAAGCCTGCCAAAAGTTTTTTCCAGTTTGCCTTGCCACCGCCACATGGTGTGAATATATTACCAAATAAGGAATTTAAGATTAACAGTTTTATAAATTGTAAAAGTCAATTTGTGATTTATCTAATAACATGTGGTTGTGGCAAGAGGTATGTGGGGGAGGACGACTAGAGCCCTTTAAGGTCAGGATGTTAGAGCATTTAAGGCTCATAAAATTGAGAGACACTAATCATCCGGTCTCAAAACATTTCACTGAATGTGGTCAGGGAGGAATTAATAATTTTTCCTTTTTGGGGATTGAATCAGTTATTTCTAAATCTAGAGGAGGTGATCATATCAACCTTCTGGACCGTAGGGAGGCGTATTGGATCTTCACTCTCCAAACGCGCTTCCCTATGGGCTTGAACATTGACTGGCAACTAACACATTTTTTGTAAACATTTTTGAGATAGACGTATTATGGTGTAATTAGTTGGTAATACAGATTAAATAAGACAATTGTCATTATATTGGACATTATATTCTTATCATTATAACCTTTGAACCTATGCCTTATCATGCAAATATTATGCTAATATGTAAGCTTAAATTGTTCTTTGATGTATCTTGTGGATAATACTTCATATTTTATAATGGTTGTATTTCCCTGGTTCCTATGATTTAGGTACACAATCTGTGTTATGCAGTATGTATGTGTAATATGTCTTTAAATTTACTTTTCTTGCACATTTTTTTAATTATGTCTAGAGGTTTTTATTTTTAACTTTTTTTTTGTATATAACTTAGTTGCAACACAGCTAGTTTTTTAATCCACCTTGTTCATGTTTTCTCTTGATATAATAGTACCCTTTATTAAGCATTAGTTTAGTTTAATATAGCTTTATTTCGTTTAAATATGCTTGTCCAGTTAGCAGCAATGTATTTTGTTCTGCTGGAATGGTCAATAAAGCTTTGTTATTGTGTTCCTATGTTTACCCACATCCAAGATGGCCACACTGCCTTTGGTACTTCCTTTTGCCCTTAGATCGGCACTGAGTCGCTCTGTTATGACGTCATCAGGTTCTGATTTTTGGCGCGAAATGGCCCACAGGTAAGAGGGTATATAATGGATGTTATCACATTGTGTTTTATCCTTGAAAAAGAACGTTGCGACGTTCGAAATGCATTGGATGGGTCTTTTGCCACATTAAAGTGCCCTTTTAATCATTTTTTTGTCTTGGGTTCTTCCTGCTCCGCTTGTGCTGGTGCGCTTTTTGGTCTCCCTTTTCCCTATGTTTAAATGTATCAGCTTTTGTAAGTGTGATTTGCATTGTTATTTAATATTTCATAAGCAGTGAGAGTTAAATAAATAGGAAAAAAGGGATAACAGATTGTGTATATAAATATATAGTCTTGGTATTATGAGTGAGAGGAAAGTAATGTGACTGGAGCATTAGAGGGAACCCAAAGATCCACGTTAGGAACTGATCAGATAACACACAGCAGTGACAGCGAGTATACATTTATTGAAGCCTCATTTATAGCGCAGCACTGCCACCGTGTGGTGATTTATGAACTGCGCGAATTTAAATAAAGATAAAGAGCCGCGCTGCTCCGCTGTCTTTGTGTCTTTGTGTTCGGGTTTATAATAACACAATGTAAACTTTATAAGAAGATGAACTAATAAAGAACCGGGAAAGAAAACCCCTCATTTTACCGATTAAAGATCATTTGTATGTTTGGTATAAATACATGTTCCGTGTCAGAGAGCTCTGTGCTGGATCTGTGCAAACACTAATGTTATTACAATACATCTTTTTCATTGTCCTGCTTTCAGACGCTAAATATATCCTAACTTAATTAGGACGATCTCGGACTTAGATTAGGCGGGATGTTTGAAAATCCCAACGGTTTTCCTAGAACCAATCAGAGCGAGGTGCGGGTAACAAAGCAGCCAATCGCAGCGATCCATCTTCTATAAATACCTAGCACTTTTCCTGATTTTTAGTCAGAGTTAGGTTAGGATCGGAGAGGATCACTGTCACAGCAAAGGATGGCCCGGACCAAGCAGACCGCCCGGAAATCCACCGGAGGGAAGGCTCCCCGTAAGCAGCTAGCGACCAAGGCTGCCAGAAAGAGCGCTCCGGCCACCGGCGGAGTGAAGAAGCCTCACCGCTACCGGCCCGGTACTGTGGCTCTCCGGGAGATCCGCCGCTACCAGAAGTCCACCGAGCTGCTCATCCGCAAGCTGCCCTTCCAGCGCCTGGTCCGGGAGATCGCCCAGGACTTCAAGACTGATCTACGCTTTCAGAGCTCGGCCGTCAGGGCTCTGCAGGAGGCCAGCGAGGCTTATCTGGTGGGGCTCTTCGAGGACACCAACCTATGCGCTATCCACGCCAAGAGAGTCACCATCATGCCCAAGGACATCCAGCTGGCCCGCAGGATCAGAGGGGAGAGAGCTTAGGCTAACTGCACCCACTTCATTTACACCCAGAACACAAAGGCTCTTTTCAGAGCCACCAAATTATCAATCAAATTGGCTAGTAGATCAATATTAACAGATACGTATAGTGATCTCCATATAGAGAATTATAAAGGAGACGCATCCACATCCCTTTTTAGGCGTCACAATATAGATAAAGGCATATTCGGTAGTTGTGCATATAAGTTTAAGATGTCTTATACACATACAATCATTGTACGCTATATATAGGCACACGTAACTAAAAAGAAACCGGGCTAGTCTGATTTCATATGTTGTATATAGAAAATAGTAATTCTCCCCCTCCTACGTCACTTTCATGTGCCTCCGGAGATCACATTGAAGTTTTATGGGAACTTTTGTGCTTGATACTTGATAGGTTCCTGTCTGTTTGCTCATTGTTTAGCACCCACTGTACCCTAACTACATAATTATCTATTATTGTTACCTCCACAATGTACTGATTTTTTAATGTAAAGCAATAGGGGAGCCCCTGCTTCTGCCACTGAGAAGTAAATGGTGAACGGTGCTTTGGGTATATGCACAGAAGAAGGTGGGGTAGAGATAGAACCCAAATATAGCACTCAAGTTTACACTCTGGTGATGAATGAATGGTTTAAAACTTAACTTTATTAACTGCAACAAGTATGTAAAATATTGGGTATTAAAAACAACGTGTATACATAACTTGTGGTCTACCGCTCAACCTGATATCATATGTATGATGATGTATAAAGTATAGATATACTTTTTGTACCTGCCGGTGCAAAGAGGATAGGGTTAACAGACAAGGACATACAGAGGAGGCATAGAGTCCTCCCCAATCTGATATCTGATATTGCCAACATTGATCGTGTATACTATACACCAACCACCACATGTATTGCTAAGCCCACGATTTGAGCTATATGTGCAGCATTAACCTCCATGTGGTATTGTGCTAACAATATGATGTCAGAGATATTATGCATTCTCTGTTATTGAATCAGAGGGACATCAGACTGCCTGTTTACCATTAGGAACACATGTTTATTACACACAGGCATATACCCAACACCTATATATGCACACCAGAGTTACCTATGTGAGTGAAGATTAATCCACAGCACCCATTTATGCATTAACCATTTGTGTGCTGTATATACTCACATCCAGCTTTATTGGTAACCCACCTTGACTGCCACCATTGTGACTATGCCCGTTACGTTCACATTTTAATTGGTTTTATTTAGTTTAGAGCAAGCGCTTCATGTTGTTAGTCTTGAATTTATTAATAAAGTATTTGTTATTTTTGCCATTTGGCGTTTTAGTGGTAATTGTCCACTCAGTGATGAGAGCAATTACTTACCTGTACTGAACGGTTGATTGAACAATCTGTATATATTTGGTATTTACCTACCTGTACTGAATGGTTGACTGACCCACTGGTATATATTTGGTATTTAAACCTACAAATTTATCCTAGCCTTGTGTGCAGCTATTGAGGATCTTTGGGGAGGACTCTATGCCTCCTCTGTATGTCCTTCCCTATTAAAAACAACGACCTGAAGGTGTTCTGACCTTCAATACTGGAACCGTATAGGTTCAGGGTCTAGAGTAGTAGTGTGTTCTATGAGATTCAAGTAACACACTAAACAACAGTCCTTATAAGGATCTGAGGTAAGGAACAAATCTTACAGGGTGTGCTCTTAGGTAAGTACTGATAGCTGCAAATCACTAATGGCAAAAACTGATTGAACCAAATAGTAAAAATATATATATATACGTTATAGGGCTTATAATGACTGGTACATTGAGGTTTGAAAGAAGCCAGAATAATTCCAGCGTGCAGTAAGTCTCAGCTTAAGGGGCCTATGCAGAAAGATCCGAAAAATTGCATTCGCCAGGGTTTGAATTCGCCATGTTTTTGGCGTGTTAACCTCGCTGCATGCAAGAAGGGCCGAATCCCTGGCGAATGAATTAGCCACCACCATTTGATATAATGGCGAGTAACTGGTGGCGAGACGGCTGCCTGGCGAGAAGCTGCCGAGAAGCCGTCCCCTGCCGAGATGTGTTTGCAGCAGAGAGAGATCCGCTGCTCGCTCTGCGCAAACATCGGCACATTAAAAATGATTTAAAATATATTTTTATTCATAGTGTACATGTGCAGGGGGTCTCCGGAGCTGAACCGCATTGGTTTCAGGTCGGGGGACCCCCTGCTTCCCGAGATACAGGCCCCTTTATGAGGTGCCGGTATCCCTCTGCATTTAAAGGTCCCGATCACGTGACCGAGGAATGTAAACAAAGCAGAGGGATACCGGCACCCCCTAAAGTGGCCTGTATCTCGGGAAGCAGGGATCCCCGGACCTAAAACCAAAGCGGTTAAGCTCCGGAGACCCTCTGCACATCTACACTATGAGTAAAACACCCATATCAATAAACACGTTCCTTACCTTTGCGGCTATGTGCTACGGTAACGAAGCAACATGAATGTATTTTTAATAATAGTGTACTGTGAGCAGGGGGTCTCTGAGCCACAAATCAATGTGGTTCAGCTCAGGGGACCCCCTGCTCCCGCACAATATTATTAAAATACAGAAATGCTGCTTCATTACCATAGCGTATAGCCGCTAAGGCAATGAAGGGTTAAGGCAGAATAGCATGTTTATTGGGGACAATTGCCCCCAATAAACATTGCAATAAACAACATACACCCCCTGTATATTTAAAATACATAAACAACAATAAATACATTAATTACATATAGCACTTACCCATTTCCGGTTGCCACGATGAAGGCCATCCTCATCTTCATCCTGCCCATGTCCCCTCCGCTGCTGCAAAACAGACACAAGAATGAAAACATCCAAAGTAATGTCCCCTAACCCCTTAATCACCATAGCGGTTATTAACCGCTACAGTCATTAAGGGGTTAACCCACCCTCACTCACACTCGGGATGCCTACATACCCTCCCACACTAACCCCCAACCCCGTGAGGCCTAACTACCCTCACCCACTAGCCACATGGAGGCCTACCCACATAACCTTGGGAAAAATACCCCCCCCCCCAGTACCCACAATAAAAACAATACACAGCCCCACAATAAACTTCATTCTATTTATTAAATACATTACCCACCCCCTGTGCCCCCCCCCATATGTGCCCCCCCATAAATACATGATTTATCATTTTACATACAGGGTTCATAACACAGCCCCACGCGAGTCCCCGGCGGGCTGGCGGGGCACCTGACAGACCTACAGAGTACCAACAGCTCATTTCAAAGAGGTTCTGGAGGCCTGTTGCTGGGTCCCGCCAAGCACCATGGCCCCCAGGTGGTCTCGCATGGGGTAGGCATCTGACACCGTCCCAGCGTTGAGCAAGCGGTAGTCCACACAAAACCGGGTGGTCTTGTCCTTCTTAGGGACTAGAACTACCGGGCTTGCCCAAGGACTGTGGGATGAAGTAATTACCCCTAGGGTCAGCATCTCCTCTATCTCCCTTTCCATACTGGTCTTGACCTCTGCTGACACTCTATAATCGTGCTTATGCAGTGGCTGCAGATCCCCTGTGTGCACTGGGTGTTTTGTGAGATGTGTGGTCACTGGCATGTCAGTGAAGAGGGCCCTAAACTTACCTAGCATGTCCCTGGCTTCTACCTGCTGCCTAGCACTCAACTGTGCCCCTATCTCTACCTGCTCCACACTGTTTCCCTGCCTAGCCTCCCCTAGGAGTTCAGGCAGAGCATTGCTCGCCAGATCCTCCAGCAGTGGGCTACAAATGGCCATTACTGCTCCCATACTCGGTGCTCTGTATTCTTTCAGCATATTGACGTGATATGTCTTCTGCCTCTCAGGCTCTACCTGTACAACGTAGTTGTACTCCTTCACCTTTCGGATAACCGGGTACGGTCCCGACCAGGAAGCCATCAACTTGTTCTCCCGAGTGGGTTTGAGAACAAACACCTGCTGTCCTGGGATGAATTCCCTGCTACGGGCATTCCGGTCATACCATTGCTTTTGCTTGGTCTGAGCGGCCCTGAGGTGGTCCTGGGCCACCTCCATGAGCATCTCTAACCGGTCTCGGAGATCTACTACATACTGTATCACTGAAGCATCAGTAGCAGTAGCCTCCCCTTCCCATCCCTCATGGAATAGGTCCAGAGTTCCACGTACCCTGCGGCTATATAGTAGCTCGAAGGAGGAGAAGCCTGTAGATTCCTGCGGTACCTCTCGGTAGGCAAACAGCATGTGCTGTAAATGAATCTCCCAGTCTTTCCCCTCCGCCTCTATAAAGGTCCGAAGCATCTGCTTCAGGGTAATGTTAAACCTCTCACATAATCCGTTTGTCTTTGGGATGGTAAGGGGTACTGTACACTGTACACTGCATGCATCCCAGAGACAATGTAACAGTTCACTCATGAACTGCGACCCCTGATCGGTTAGGTTCTCACTAGGGAAACCTACCCTAGAAAAAATGTTCAGCAAAGCTGCTGCCACTGTCTTGGCATCTATGGTGCCAAGCGCTACCGCCTCAGGGTACCGGGTGGAAAAATCAGAGGATGTAGCGCTTCCCTGACCTGCTAGGAATCATAAAGGGTCCTACAAGATTCATCGCTACTTTCTGGAAGGGTTCCCCTATTATCGGTAGGAGTTTCAGGGGTGCCTTCACACGGTCGCCAGCCTTACCCACTCGCTGGCAGGCATCACAAGAGCGGCAGAAAGTGCCCACATCTCGGGATGCCCCCAGCCAGTAGTAACGCTGTAATAACAGGGCTCGCGTTCTGTTGACCCCCTGATGTCCCGCTAATGGAATAGAGTGAGCTACCCGTAAAAGTTGCTGTCGGTACCCCTGGGGCACTATTAGCTGTTTCTTACCGGTCAATCCCTCCTCTATCCCTGTGTTCCCCTCTTCTCTATACAGGAGTCCCTTATACCATAGGCAGTGCTCAGTGCCTTCCCCTGCCTGAGATTCGGACGCCCGAAGTCTCACACCGGCTAGGGTTGGGTCTGTCTTCACTGCCTCCCTAAACTGGGCTCCTAATTCTGGCCACCCCCCAGTCATGTCATGTCTGGAGAATGGGGAAGGGTGACGGGAAACAGTAAGTCAGTCTGTGGTTGCAACTGATCCTGGTTTACCTAACTGGGCTCCTCTGTGCCCTCCGCTAATGTTTATCCCAAAGGCTGGGGAACTGGCGCCGCCGCCATTGCCGCTATCTGGCTCCGGGTAACCGCCGCCACTGCAGCAGGTTTGGGCACTCTGTCGTAGGTTCAGGTCATCGGACTCAGATCGTTGCCAAGAAGAACTTCAGCATCCAAACCGGGTATAACGCCACCTCCAGCACACCCTGGCCCTCCCCCCAATCCAAAAAGATTCTGGCCACTTACAGGAAACGTGGCTCTCCGTCGACCACAGTGATCTGTATCCCAGGGCCTGGGAGTAATTCCCCTGGCCGGACCATATCAGGTCGGACCAGCGTTACTGCAGCTCCTGAATTCATCAAGCCGACTGCTTGCCGGTGCCCGACTGTGACCGGGGTGAGATGTCTGCTCCAGCCGTCCGTCTACTGCAGGTCCGCGCTGAGATGTCCTCCGCTCCTGGCTGTAGGCACCGATGAAACCGGGACAGGTGTGGCATGGGACTTCTCGCTGGGAGTTGGTTCCATGACCGGTCCGGAGTCTTTGGTGGAAGCCACCCGCACGCAGGCTACCGGCATCGCAATAGGGGTGCGTTGCCCCTGATGGGGTCCGCCGGAACGCAGGGGTTCCGGGCAATCTGGTCTGATGTGACCAGGGCGGTTGCAGTTGTAGCACCAGCGCTCGTGCCGGAGCTCCCCCGCCTTCGGTGTACTGCTGCCCGCAGGCGGACTATGAGTCCATTGGGGGGTATTGGCAGACTTTTTGGCAGGTGCCGCCGCCACCGCCGCCTTGGCTACTGCTTTGGCGGGCATCAGGGCTCGGCTGGCCACATAGTCGTCTGCAAGCCTCGCCACCTTCTTGTAAGTCTTGGGCTTCTTGTCGTACACCCAAGCCCTCACCGCCGGCGGGCACTGCTGCATGAGCTGCTCCTGAAAGATGAGGTCCAGCAGGCGTTGGTAAGTCCGTGCCTCATAGCCCTGCACCCAGCGTATCCCGTACAAAGCCATGCGGGTCACGGAGGTAACATAAGACTCCTGTGGCTGCCTCTCTTCCTGCCGGAATTTACCCCGTTAGGCTTCAGGGGTAAAACCGTACTGAAACAGTAACAGTTCTTTCAGGTGGTAATAGTCATCAGCATTCTCATCTGGAAGCTCCATCATCATCTGCTTAGTCAAGCCAGACAGTAAGGGGTCCAAACGTGCAACCCGATGCTGGGGAAGCACTTTGTACCGCCGACACTGTGTTTCAAAGTTCTATTGAAAACTGTCGATCTGATCGGAACCTTCCACGAACTTGGTGAGACTGTGCTGATCCAGTTTGAGTTCATCTTTGTTTGGTTGGACAGGGGGGCAATAAGCGGGTCTGTTCACTGCCATAGTGATAAACTGCAGCCGCTCCTCCGGTGTCCCTCTGTCACCCCACGCAGTAATCAGTGCCAACATTTCAGGGGTGAATGGACTGGTAGCCACAGCAACCAGTACCCCTCCTGTTGCACTGCTCCCGGGAGGTGCACTCATTCCCTCCCCGGGATTCCACCGCCCAAGCACGGGGTTCCTTCCCTGATCTCCGGGTGGCTGTATAAGGGCAAGCTGAGCCATATCCTTAGGCTCTGCAAGCCGGGCTTAATAGTCACCGATTGCGTCAACCATGTCTGCAACCTCCTGGTTCTCATAGGGCAGTCCATATTCATGGCACTTATCCTTCAGCTGAGCTCGGGTCCTCATGTTGGATGAGCCTTCAGCCTCGCTCATGGTTCACGGTCGCAGCAGTGAGGTGGTGTTGCAACTTGTGTTAACTGTTGCACTACTGTGTGTTCAATATCTTTAGTCCCAGGAACTCGCAATTCCCTTCAAGTTCCCACTATATTACAGGGTCCCGCAGTACACTGTAATACAGGTTCAGTTCAATCCCGCCGCTGCCACCAGTTAATTATACGCTTGTCACGGTAACTTATAACAAGATAAACAAACACCAAATATCTGGGTTCAACTGAACGAGGCTTTGATATAATAAAATATATTTATTCCTTAATAGGAACTTTACCCTGTGGGTTGCTCCAGCCCTCATCCGTTGACCCACATATATATGGATTTTATTGTTTAACTGCCTTCCTCCAGGGGTATGACTACCATACTGGTAGTTGTTAATCGTTTTACAAGACAAACCCATTTTGTTCCTCTCATGAAGCTACCCACAGCCTCTGAACTATCTGAGATCTTATTAAGGAGATATTCTGCCTCCATGGAGTCCAAACGGATATAGTCTCGGACTATCATCCCTAGTCCAATGGACTCACAGAAATGGCCAACCAGTCCTTAGAACAATTCCTCCATTGTTTTGTTTCCGAGCTATAGGACGACTGGGTTGACCTGCTCCCGTGGGCCGAGCTTTCTTGCAATTCCATGAGACATGATTCAACACTAGAATCACCATTCTTCTGTGCCTATGGGTGCCATCCTGCTGCCCTTCCGAATTCCAGTTCTCTCACCTGAGTTCCTGCAGTAGACAACAAAATCCCAGAACTCCAATTTCTCTGGAAGATGATTCAGGACAATCTGGTCAAAGACGCCTGCCAGCAAAAGATCTAAGGCGGATAAATGCTGACAGCCACCTCCCCTGTTTCAAGTGAGAGATCAGGTTTGGCTGCCTACAAGGAATATCCGGCTGAAACTGCCCTCCTCCAAACTTGGTCCCAAGTTCATTGGACCTTACAAGATCCTAAAACAAGTCAACCCAGAGGCATTTAAATTGAAACTCCTGGCTAGTTTGAAGATACCTTTTCTCACAACCCAGGGGGAGCATGTAGGGGAAAAGCAACAACAGAGAAACAATCTAAGTGCAGACAGTAAATTACAATGTGAGTCAATTCACTGGATGTCTTGGCTCGTGTGTGCAGCCTACTCACAAGATGAAAGTAGTATATGGGCAACAACAGGTAACTGGAATGTGTTCGGTCTTCTAACCACAGGCATTGATACACTCCAACTCAGATGTCAATGTAGTGGTGAGATGTGAAGACAAAGAAATGTACCCATGATGCAGATCAATGATACAAAGGTATTTCTTTATATAAAAATGTGCACTCACAATAAAATAGTGTTAAAAAAGCATATATCACTCATAGGTGATTAGAGTACAGATCGTATACTGCCATAGCTCACCCCGTCACCTCCGTTCGGTGTCAGATATGCTCACCAGCGTTCAGCCATCTGCCGCCTGACCACTCTCTGCAGCGTTGGTAACTCAGCTCTATCCCGGTCTCCAGAGCGTCACGTCACTTCCGGTAAGACTTCAACGATGGACAGTCACTCGGCACCAATCCTCTCTGTCTCTTGGCGGTCCTACTCTACGCGTTTCGCCAATAGAGTGTTTGGCTTAGTCAGGAGTATCAGTGAAGACAGTCCCTTCCAGAGGGTTTGAGCAGGGAGTTGCAACATTTATATTCATCACATCACTTGGCACTATTATAGTCATAAAGATCACAAATACTGTATTTTCTATAATATATCACTTTATTATTTGTGTCCACTATCAGTGTTTAGCGCCTTCTTTTGCACCATCACTCTGTCTAGTTTGAAGATACCTACAGTGTTCCATATCTCCCTCCTCAAACCGTTTGTCCAGAACATGTTCTCTTCCCCCAGTCTACGTCCTCCTAAGTCAATCTTGGTGGATGGCCAAGAGGAGTTTGAGGTGCACCAGATACTGGATTCCGGAATATCCTGGGGCAGACTACAGTACTTGGTCCAGTGTACGGGATATGGCCCTGAGGAGGACTCATGGATTAAGTCCAAGGAGGTCCATGCCCCAAACCTAGTATTGGCATTTCATTTCAAATTTCTGGCTAAGCCTGCTTAGATCGCCCGGAGGTCACTCCTGAAAGGAGGGGTACTGCAATGATGCTGTCTGATCTGTGTCGGGGTGGGTTTGCTGCAGCTTGCCTGCCCTTTCTCCTCAGTACGGCCATTTTGGTTACTGGCAGCCTGCTGCTTAAAACTGCAGTTCCCAGAGGGAGTCGCCGAGCAAAGTTCTGCTTGCTGTTGCTCCGGTCATCATTGCTGTCACACATTACCCTTTCACCTATTTGGTATCCCTGTTGCTGACCCCAGATGTGACCCCGACCTCGCTGCCTACTGCCTGTACTCTGCACCACTGCCACAAGCCCTTATCTCTGCCTGCTTACAGACAATGGATACTCTAACAGGACTCTGTCCTTTGGCTCTAGTCGGTTATTCTGCACCCCTACCTCAGCCCTGAGGGTCCACTTCCTGATTCAAAATGAGCACCATCACAATTCCTCACTACCCCCTGTCCCCCTTCTCACTCCCTTTTACTATACCTCAATCTCCACAACCTCCTCTCCACAAACACCTCCACACACACACACACACACACACACACACACACACACACACACACACACACACACACACACCTACACACATACACACATATCCCCCGTTAAGATTTTTTAACAGGGCTGATTCGGCTGCTCCAATCCCAACTGTGCTGCCGCTCAGCCATGCAGGGAAACAAACAGGAATGCACCCACATCAAGCTGAGACCTGCAGTAGCCTCAGGCATCCTGAGCTCAATCTCCAGCACCGGCCAGCAGGGTTCCGCTATGCTGTCGCCCCCCGCATTGCAGGGTTTAGTGGCACAGTGGTTATACCACTGCTTCCACTGCTGTGAGTGCAGGGCCCCTCCATACCTCACTGGTGAAATATGAGGCTGAGCATTTCAATTTCCAACCTCAAAATTCCTGCTTTTAGGTTCTCTGGCAACTCACAGTTCCACATCACAGAAGCACTTTTAAATATCCTGCATATAAAAGCTCCCAGCCTCGTTTTCAGGTGTCTCTGGCACGGCCTCAGGGGGCACCGCTTAGTCAATCTCTGTGTTAGGATCATAATAAGAACTGAAACTCTGATCGTGTTCCTATTTCATAGATTCCACGCTTCCATAAGAAATCATGGCAAACAGGCCTGCAACCAATCACAGCACAGATGCTGCGCTGGAGCCGATCAGGACATGTGGTTTTGCCTGCACTGGCCCATCCAGGCTTGAGGTGGGTTAAGGCAAGTTAAAGGGCAGGGGAGGGAAATATGAATGGGCTAATGGGAGCCACATCCACCAATTGGGCTCAAGAATGGCGTCCCCAGCCAGCAGGATATCTTCTGCTGGGCTCGGCGATGAGATGTATGGGAGGATGGCAAAATTATCCCCTTTTTGGGTGGATGGCCCCCCCAGTCTGATCTCCACCCCAGGTCACTCTCCCTTGTTTCACTGCACCTCTCCTCCCCTCCAGTCGCAACATTGGCCAGTTCTCTCGACATGTGTGCTGCACACAGGGTTCCTCATCCCTGCATGTCCAGAGACATTGGCTATGCTTGTGAAAGAATGGGGCCCAGGGACCAGTTAATAAAGGTTAAGCCCAGTCAATGGGGTTCAACTGTCAACCAGGCCTCTTAGATACCATTTTTTTTTTTTACTGGCCCAGGATCCCCTTGAATCCCATGAAAACTGTATGCTTTATTCCTGATGTGTATTGTCAGGGGAGACCAGGACAATCTCACGGGATCAAACACCAGACATGACATGGAGATAAAATAAACAAGTGTTTATTTCGGCCGGAGAAAAACAATCCCAGCACAAAGTCACAACGGAGCTTATACTCACGAACCTCAGAACAATATAGAGGGTGTCCTAATCCCTTACGTGTCGGCGCCACCGGAAATACTTTTCCGGAGCAGCTTACACTTGTGCAGTAGGTCCTGTGTCTCCAGCAGCGCTGGATGCAAGTTGTGGCAAGGCAACTTCAAATCTCTTGCTGGGGGTACAAGCAGCCTCGGCTTTGCATGTCTCTGGCACATCCTCAGAGCCCACCACCATAGTCTATCTGCACGCCAACCCAGGAGAGACCTGTAGAACTCGAATGGGTCGCAGCTTTTCTAGGTTCCAGTTCTTAATAGGAAATCATTGGGAAAGGGGTGGTGACCAATCCCAATGAGGATGTTGTGTGGGGAGACACAGAGGGTGGGAATTATGAACCAGATCATGAGAACAGCGCCTACCTCCTCCCGTTTCTCAGTGCCGGTTCGCTACCTCTTGTTGGGAGTTGTCTCTCTGTCTAGGAAGACAATGGCTCCGCTCTTCACACCAGCACATCTGAGATGTGAGGCCTGCCCATCCCCATCATCTATTGTCTCCAAACTCCCTGTGGTACTAGCCAGCTCAACCAGGGTTACTGATCATGGAGACTGGGTAATTGTATTAACCAGCTAGCATGCCCAGGGAACATGTACATGCATTTAATGTCTCTGGCCATGTGTCACGGTAGCTTATGACAAGATATAATGAACACCAAATATCTGGGTTGAACTGAACGAGGCTTAGATATAATAAAATATATTTATTCCTTAAAAAAGGTGAACACAGCAATATAGTACAATTAACAGGCAAGAAGGTAACACTTACTTAGGGTTGGGGGATGGAGAAGTATCAGCTAGCAATTCTCCAGCAATCCGGTGACATTAAAGATGGTATCAGAAGAAGAACTAAAAACTGTAGAATTGACACAGTTTATATACCTGTGTAACCCTATTCTTAACATTGAATACAGACTATTGGTGAACAATTATCTGTATCCAATCCCTAACGTGGAGACACAGATTAACCCATGCCCCCCAGATAATTAGCCCATGTGTACTGGGCAACGACCAGTCTACCAAATGAAGTATCTGCATTGTTTGTAGGTGTAGACATAACACTTACAAACCACTCCAGTTTGATGATTCTCCACCCTCAGGTAACAATTAGAGTGGCAGAGTCTGTTGATTAGTACTTGATCTGTTGATTAGTACTTAGGCTCAATCATCCGGCTGCCCTTCCTGACCTATTTAGCATAGCAGATGGAGTCTGCATTTTTCAGAGCAGATCCAAAATACCATATATATACTCTTTAATATCTACACATATTAATAAGTTCCATTCTGGTGGGCTCAGTGGGTCGAAATTTGCCAGTTTTTAATGCCTACAGTGACTCCACATATTGGCCAAATATCAACTCTCTGTGACCTCCAGAACTGGAGATACAGAAATGCACTTTAAAACATTAAAATATAGGATTATAATGAAACATACGAACAGGGGAACATACAGTTTCCTGACATGACAAGGTGTAAGCCACATTCCTGGACCGCAGTCCAGTTAACCCATTGCCTCCCTGGTGAGGTTAGGGGGTGGCCATATGGGGTGCAACCCCTTTAATACTGGTCCAACCCCCTCTCCCTCTACACCTCCCCTTCTTAATGGGTGACCTGTGGCCCACTGGCCCTAACAGGGAGTGGGGCACTGCTTGCATCCTTAATGAACTCAGTCTCAGAGGGATAGTCCTGATGTGAAACTCCATCAGCATTGCTGTTTTCACTACCCTTTTGGTGCTGAATAGTAAACTCAAACTCTTGCAAGGCCAAGCTCCACCTTAGCAACTTGGCATTCTCCCCTGATGCCCTCTGCAGCCAACTCAGGGGGTTGTGGTCTGTGAGGACCGTGAAAGCCCTTCCATACACATAGGGCTGGAGTTTTGTGAGTGCCCACACAATGGCCAAGCACTCTTTCTCAATGGTGGCATAGGCCACCTCTCTGGGGAGTAGTTTTCGGCTGAGGTACACCACAGGGTGCTCTCTACCGTCGTCCCCCACCTGGCTCAACACAGCCCGAATGCCATAGTCCAAGGCATCAGTCTGTATAAGGAAATGTTTGGTATAGTCCGGGGAAGCCAGTATGGGGGCCCCAGCAAGCGCAGTTTTCAGTGCCTGGAAAGCAGTTTCACAGGCAGGAGTCCAGGTGATAAGCACAGGCAGTTGTTCTTAGTCAAATCAGTCAGGGGTTTGGCCACGGCGCTGTACTGTGGGACAAACTTCCTATAGTACCCTGCGGTGCCCAAAAATGCCATGACCTGTTTCTTGGGTTTTGGAACAGGCCACTGAACTATGGATTCTACCTTGGCTGGCTCTGGTTTGAGGTGCCCTCCACCCACCCTGTGCCCTAAGTACAGGACCTCTGCCATCCCTACCATACACTTAGTGGGTTTCAAGGTAAGCCCAGCCTCCCTGATCCTATCCAGCATCGCAGCTACATGTCCTAAGTGGGATTCCCAAGAATTACTAAAGACAGCAATGTCATCTAAGTAAGCCCTGGCATAGCTCTGCATCCCTTCCAGTAACCTATTGACCAGGCATTGGAAGGTAGACGGGGCATTCTTCATCCCAAATGGCATCACTAAAAACTCATAGAGGCCACATGGAGTGATTAATGCTGACTTCTCCCTAGCCTCCAGGGTCAGTGGGATTTGCCAATAGCCTTTGCTCAAATCCATAGTGGTCAGGTACCCTGCCCCCGCGAGTTCATTTAGTAACTCATCCATGTGGAGCATGGGATAGGCATCTGACACCGTCCCAGCGTTGAGTAAGCGGTAGTCCACACAAAACTGTGTGGTCTTGTCCTTCTTTGGGATAAGAACTACCGGGCTTGCCTAAGGACTCTGGGACGGAGTAATTACCCCTAGGGTCAGCTTCTCCTCTATCTCCCTCTCCATACTGGTCTTGACCTCTGCTGACACTCTAAAAGCGTGCTTATGCAGAGGCTGCAGATCCCCTGTGTGCACTGGGTGTTTTGTGAGATGTGTGGTCCCTGGCATGTCAGTGAAGAGGGCCCTATACTTAGCTAGCATGTCCCTGGTTTCTCCCTTCTGCCTAGCACTTAACTGTGCCCCTATCTCCACCTGTTCCACAGTGTGTCCCTGCCTAGCCTCCCCTAGGAGATCAGGCAGAGCATTGCTCGCCGGATCCTCCAGCAGTGGGTACAAATGGCCATCACTGCTCCCATACTCGGTGCTCTGTATTCTTTCAGCATATTAACATGATATGTCTTATGCCTCTCAGGCTCTAACAGGCAGCCATCAACTTGTTCTCCCGAGTGGGTTTGAGAACAAGCACCTACTGTCCTGGGATGAATTCACTGCTACGGGCATTCCGGTCATACCATTGCTTTTGCCTGGTCTGAGCGGCCCTGAGGTGGTCCTGCGCCACCCACATGAGCATCTCTAACGGGTCTCGGAGATCTACTACATACTGGATCACTGAAGCATCAGTAGCAGTAGCCTCCCCTTCCCATCCCTCACGGAATAGGTCCAGAGGTCCACGTACCCTGCGGCCATATAGTAGCTCAAAGGGGGAGAAGCCTGTAGATACCTGCAGTACCTCTCGGTAGGCAAACAGCAAGTGCTGTAAATGAATCTCCCAGTCTTTCCCCTTCGCCTCTATAAAGGTCCGAAGCATCTGCTTCAGGGTACCGTTAAACCTCTCACATAATCCGTTTGTCTGGAGATGGTAAGGGGTAGTGCACCGGTGCTGTACACTGCATGCATCCCAGAGACAATGTAACAGTTCACTCATGAACTGCGACCCCTGATCGGTTAGGACCGCACTAGGGAAACCTACCCTAGAAAAAATGTTCAGCCAAGCTGCTGCCACTGTCTTGGCATCTATGGTGCCAAGCGCTACCGCCTCAGGGTACCGGGTGGAAAAATCCACCACCGTGAGGATGTAGCGCTTCCCTGACCTGCTAGGAATCATAAGGGGTCCTACAAGATCCATTGCTACTTTCTGGAAGGGATCCCCTATTATCGGTAGGGGTTTCAGGGGTGCCTTCACACGGTCGCCCGCCTTACCCACTCACTGGCAGGCATCACAAGAGCGGCAGAAATTGCCCACATCTCGAGATGCCCCCGGCCAGTACTAACGCTGTAATAACTGGGCTCGCATTCTGTTGACCCCCTGATGTCCCGCTAACGGAATAGAGTGAGCTACCCGTAACAGTTGCTGTCGGTACCCCTGGGGCACTACTAGCTGTCGCTTACCGGTCAATCCCTCCTCTATCCCTGGGTTCCCTTCTTCTCTATACAGGTGTCCCTTATACCATAAGCAGTACTCAGTGCCTTCCCCTGCCTGAGATTCGGACGCCCGAAGTCTCACGCCGGCCAGGGTAAGGTCTGTCTTCACTGCCTCCCTAAACTGGGTTCCTAATTCTGGCCACCCCCCAGTCATGTAAGTGTCTGGAGAATGGGGAAGGGTGAGGGGAAACAGTAAGTCAGTCTGTGGTTGCAACTGATCCTGGCTTACATCCCCGGGCTCCTCTGCGCCCTCCTCTAACGTTGGTCCCAAAGGCTGGGGAACTGGCGCCGCCGCCATTGCCACTGTCTGGCTCCGGGTAACCGCCGCCACTGCAGCGGGTTTGGGCACTCGGTCGTAGGTGCAGGTCATCGGTCCCAGATCGTTTCCAAGTAGAACATCGGCATCCAAACCGGGTAAAACCCCCACCTCCCGCACACCCTGGCCCTCCCCCCAATCCAAAAAGATTCTGGCCACTTGCAGGAAACGTGGCTCTCCGTCGGCCACAGTGATCTGTATCCCAGGGCCTGGGAGTAATTCCTCTGGCTGGACCATATCAGGTCGGACCAGGGTCACTGCAGCTCCTGAATCCAGCAAGCCGACTGCTTGCCGGTCCCCGACTGTGACCGGGGTGAGATGTCTGCTCCGGCCGCCTGTCTGCTGCAGGTCCGCGCTGAGATGTCCTCCGCTCCTGGCTGTAGGCACCGATGAAACCGGGACAGGCGTTGCATGGTACGTCTCGCTGGGAGTTGGTTCTATGACCGGTCCAGAGTCTGTGGTGGAAGCCACCCGCACGCGGGCTACCGGCTTCGCAGCTGGGTTGCATTGCCCCTGATGGGGTCCACTGGAACGCAGGGGTTCCGGACAATCTGGTCTGATGTGACCAGGGTGGTTGCAGTTGTAGCACCGTCGCTCGTGCAAGAGCTCCCCCGCCTTCGGTGGACTGCTGCCCACAGGCGGCCTCTGAGTCCATTGGGGGGTATTGGCAGACTGTCTGACAGGTGCTGCTGCCACCGCCGCCTTGGCTACTGCTTTGGTGGTCATCAGGGCTCGGCTAGCCACGTAGTAGTCTGCAAGCCTCGCCGCCTCCTGGTAAGTCTTGGGCTTCTTGTCGTACACCCAAGCACTCACCGCCGGCGGGCACTGCTGCATGAGCTGCTCCTGAAAGATGAGGTCCAGTAGGCGTTGGTAAGTCCGTGCCTCTTAGCCCTCCACCCAGCGTATCCCGTACAAAGCCATGCGGGTCACGGAGGTAACATAGGACTCCTGGGGCTGCCTCTCTTCCTGACGGAATTTACCCCGGTAGGCTTCAGGGGTAAAACCGTACTGAAACAGTAACAGTTCTTTCAGGTGGTAATAGTCATCAGCATACTCATCTGGAAGCGCCATCATCGTCTGCTTAGCCAAGCCGGACAGTAAGGGGTCCAAACGTGCAACCCGATGCTGGGGAAGCACTTTGTACCACCGACACTGTGTTTCAAAGTTCTTTAGAAAACTGGCGATCTGATCGGTACCTTCCACGAACTTGGTGAGACTGTGCTGATCCAGTTCGAGTTCATCTTTGTTGGGTTGGACAGGGGGGCAATAAGCGGGTCTGTTCACTGCCATAGTGATAAACTGCAGCCGCTCCTCCGGTGTCCCTCTGTCACCCCACGCAGTAATCAGTGCCAACATTTCAGGGGTGAACGGACTGGTAGCCGCAGCAACCAGTACCCCTCCTGTTGCACTGCTCCCGGGAGGTGCACTTGTTTCCTCCCCGAGATTTTTCCGCTCTGGCACTGGGTTCCTTCCCTGATCTCCGGGTGGCTGTATAAGGGCAAGCTGAGCCGTATCCTGAGGCTCTGCAAGCCGGGCTTCATAGTCACCAATTGCGTCAACCATGTCTGCGACCTCCTAGTTCTTATAGGGCAGTCCATATTCATGGCACTTGTCCTTCAGCTGAGCTCGGGTCCTCATGTTGGATGAGACTTCAGCCTCGCTCATGGTTCACGGTCGCAGCAGTGAGGTGGTGTTACAACTTGTGTTAACTGTTGCACTACTGTGTGTTCAATATCTTTAGTCCCAGGAACTCGCAATTCCCTTCGAGTTCCCACTATATTACAGGGTCCCACAGAACACTGTAATATAGGTTCAGTTCAATCCCACCGCTTGCCACCAGTTAATTATAGAGCTTGTCACGGTAGCTTATGACAAGTATTTAATGAACACCAAATATCTGGGTTGAACTGAACAAGGCTTAGATATAACAAAATATATTTATTCCTTAAAAAAGTTGAACACAGCAATATAGTACAATTAACAGGCAAGAAGGTAACACTTACTTAGGGTTGGGGGATAGAGAAGTATCAGCTAGCAATTCTCCAGCAATCCGGTGACATTCAAGATGGTATCAGAAGAAGAACTAAAAACTGTAGGGTTGACACAGTTTATATACCTGTGTAACCCTATTCTTAACATTTAATACAGACTATTGGTGAACAATTATCTGTATCCAATCACTAACATATTGAAACAGATTAACCCATGCCCCCCAGCTAATTAGCCCATGTGTACTGGGACTCTATGGTAGCCCCATAATTAAATCAGGGGCAACGACCAGTCTACCAAATGAAGTATCTGCATTGTTTGTAGGTGTAGACATAACACTTACAAACCACTCCAGTTTGATGATTCTCCACCCTCAGGTAATAATTAGAGGGGCGGAGTCTGTTGATTAATACTTAGGCTCAATCATCCGGCTGCCCTTCCTGACCTATTTAGCATAGCAGATGGAGTCTGCATTTTTCAGAGCAGATCCAAAATACCATACATATACTCTTTAATATCTACACATATTAATAAACTCCATTCTGGTGTGTTCAGTGGGTCGAAATTTGCCAGTTTTTAATGCCTACAGTGACTCCACATATTGGCCAAATATCAACTCTCGGTAACCTCCAGAACTGGAGATACAGAAATGCACTTTAAAACATTAAAATACAGGGTTATAATGAAACATAGGAACAGGGGAACATACAGTTTCCTGACGTGACAAGGTGTAAGCCACATTCCTGGACCGCAGTCCAGTTAACCCCTTGCCTCCCTGGTGAGGTTAGGGGGTGGCCATATGGGGTGCAACCCCTTTAATACCGGGCCAACCCCCTCTCCCTCTACACCATGCAAGGCTGAGAAACCCTTTGTGCAGCCCATATTTCCAGAGAAATTGGCTGCAGCTGGGTCTGGTAGGGGAGAAGAAGTGCAGAGGACAAAGGCAATGGTGTCCAGGGGTGGAATCATGGCCATGAGGGCATCCACCCAAAATACGGGGCCATTTGCTACCTCTCCCCAGCCAGAGCAGTGCCAGCCAAGGGGAAGATATGCTGTCAGCTGGGGAAGCCATTGCCAAGTCCCTCTGTTAGGTGCTGCACTCAATGGCCCATTTGAAGTTCTCTCCTCAAAGCCCTTTAACTCTCAAATCACACCCTCAGACCTAATTGGTCCATGAAGGCAAGCCCCACTTCCTGATTTGCCCATGAGATGAATCTGCACTCAGATTGGTCACCAGCCACTCTACCATGCTTTCCTATGGCAGAGAGGAAGATAGAAAAAGAGGACCCGATCAGTGCTCCAGAGATTGATGCTGAGCGTGTCATGTAGACCAGGGGTGCACAAGATTTTCTACGGGGGGTGGTTACAGATTTCCTGCTCTCTCCCCCAAGGCATTTAAATAAACGTCGGGAGAGCGCACAAGACCTCTAACAAACTTGCTTTGCCTTCCGGTGACGCGTCATCATGGTAACCCAACATCAAATAATGCCGTAGGGTCACATGACATTGCACTGCCATGGTAATGTGATGTCACATGAGGGGGAAGGTGGGTCGAGCCATAGAGGAGAGCAGGCAGGGGTGCACAGGGGGGAAGTTTGTGCACCCCTGGTGAAGACTAACAAGGCAGTGTGCTCCAAGGATTTGCCGGAGACACGCTGATCAACCATGTTGTTACAAGCCCGGTAGCCCTTGCATCCCATGTAAAATATACTATGTATTCCCCTGTGTGAAATGTAACTGCAAGTGTAGAAATGTGTTTTGTGCAGAAATAAAGCATAGCCAAAGTCTCTGGACATGTGGGGATGAGAAACCCTTTGTGCAGCCTGCATTGTTACAGGGTGACAGAACTTTTAACACCAAAACCACTGGGATCACTATCACTGGAAAGGGCACAATAATTGAATACATGAAAGTTTATTCTGGGAAGCCAGCAAACACACACAATACATAAACACAGTGAAACACTCACCAAATGGGGGCCCAAGAGCAATAAATTAGCCTTATCTAGGTGCAGGGGCCTGAGAGTCTTCTTCCCCGGCTTCTCCGTGCTTTCTCTGTGGGCTGTTACACAAAGCACTTTTGAATCTCCTGCCAGCTGCGTCTCTGATCAGCTCCAATGTTGTTTGGACTTTCATGGCTGCTCTGGCGCTTCTCTGGCAAGCACAGTGCTATTTCCAACATAACCCTTTTGAAAAGAACAATCGACTCCAGGTATGTTCTGGTTCACTGATTGGCAGTGCTTCTTACATAGCCCTCAGTGGCTATACATAACATGGAGCAGGAGCAGCCGACCAATGAGAGCGCAGATCGTGACAGTGCAGCGAATGAGAAGACGAGGGCTTGTCCAGCAGCACGAATCAAGCGTAGGGTGCTTGGCTATGCGCTCAGGACCACCCCTGCATGATGGTGTCGCAGAGAAGCGGGGAATTCAAACTTGCCAGTGGGAATCGTGCCGAGGGGCTTCAGACCAGCCAAATGGTTCCATTTCCAAGTGGTGTACCTCCTGCTGGTAGGCGCCCCAGTGTCTGCAGGGAACAAAGGCTCCATCCCGCGAAGAGCCCGTCTTTGAACCTCTGAATCCACAGCCTCCCTCACTGCCTCCCCCACCCCACTAAACACACACGAGCCTCACCCCCCACACTGACACCCTCCTGCTCACACCACCACACCACTACACACACACACACGCACCTCATCGCCCCCACCCTCGCCCCTCCCATCAGCTGCACCTGCCAGGGGTGCCATTGATTCACTCAACCTGCTTCGGCTGACTGCCAGGACGCTCGCATCACCCTGCTTCGGCTGACTGCCAGGCCGCTCGCATCACCCTCCTGCGGCTAACTGCCAGGCCGCTCGCATCACACTCCTGCGGCTAACTGCCAGGGGCGCCGCCACTCGCCTCACCGCGCATCACCGCCCTTGCGCTGCCATCCTACCCCCTCCATTCAGCTGCACCTGCATGGGGCGCCACCGCTCACCTCACCCTCCTGTAGATGACTGCCAGGGGCGCCACCGCTTGCCTCACTGCCCCCGTGCCGCCATCCACCCCCCTCCCTTGAGCTGCACCTGCCAGGGGCAATGCCGCGCGCCTCACCCTCCTGCAGCTGACTTCCAGGGGCACCGCAGCTCGACTCACCCTCCTGCAGCTGACTGCCAGGGGCGCCGCCGCTCGACTCACCCTCCTGCAGCTGACTGCCAGGGGCGCAGCCGCTCACCTCACCCTCCTGCGGCTGATTGCCAGGGGAACGCCGCTACACTCACCGCCCCTGTGCCGCCGTCCTCTCGCTGCCCTTCAGCTATGCCTGCCACCGTGCATCACCGCCCCCGCGTCGCCTTCCTCCCCCCTCCCTTCAGCTGCACCTGCCAAAGGCATCATCGCTCGGCTCACCCTCCTGCGGCTTAGTGCCAAGGGCGGCACCGCTTCACTCACGCCTTACCGCGCCACAACCCTACCAGGTAACAATATCACCTCACCACCACTTTATGCAATTCTGTATTCTCAACTTCTTACAGAGGCGTACAACCTCATGCAATTATGGGGCCTATGCAGAGAGCAGCGAATTTTAAAATTGGCGAATTTATTAAAAAGTAGCTTTTTTGGAGAGTTTTAATCTCCATATGCAGAAAAGTGCGAATTCTGCTATGTTTAACATGGATGCGTGTGGCGAGTTTAAATTGGCAAGATGCGCGCTTCAGAAATGTGTTAAAACAAATTCGCGCCTTTTTTTTCCCCTTTGCAATGGCCGCGAGCGGCAGTTTTTTTTGGCGAGGCAAAACGGAGACAATCGCGCCATTTTATTGGCGCGAACAGCCGCTAGATGCCGTTCGCGCCTCTCTGCATACGGATATTTTTAAAACTGGCGAGATTGAGGTTCTCGCCAGCCGCGAGGCGAGTTTTACAAATAGAAAAGAAAAATTGGCGCGTTTTTCGGAACTCGCCATTTTCTGCTGCTTTCTGCGCGATTTTCTCCAAAAAATGGCGAATTTCGAAATAGCGCTGCTCTCTGCATAGGCCCCTATGTCTTCATGCACTGTCTCTCCACTCTACACATCCCCATCATGCTATATTCCTTCACTGTGTACACAACTTACTACACTCAATATCGTCTGTGCAATGTCTGCACTACTCACCACGACACACAGTGCATGCTGTGGGGGTCACGTTCAAAACCTTAACATGCCTCTGCGCCACCGCGCCACCCACTGCCTTGCACACCACGCACTGTCATTTCGCCACAATCATTTATGCTCACACTACCTCCAACAACAACAACTCTATCTTCTGCATATGCACTCACTCTTCCTACCACTACACACTCAACAAACTCACACACTCGCATACTATTGCCACATCACTCTTACTACACTCAATATCTTCTGCCCCACACCTGCATTACTCGCCAAACACACACGCTCACATACTATTGCCGCATCACATTTCATGGACAGTCATATACACACACACACACACACACACAACAACAACAACAACAACGCCTATCAGAGGCCACATGCACCTCTGTCATATACATTCTAATAATGTTTACTCATTGACTGGCTTCGGTTTCTAATACTCTTTCTACATATACTTTATTGTCATTTAAGACAGCAGGATCAAACATGTCTCCAAAACAACGATGACGCATTGAACAACTTCAGCACACACAACCACAGATTCCCATCAACACTGACACACCAGAACTCCCTCTCAGACACCACTTCAACAACACACACAAACATCCCCTACCTCAAGTGTGCCATACACCACATAATTGCATGTCACCACATTTAAAAAACGCAGACAAAGAGCCAGAACATCACAGGTGGCAGAGACCGAGAGAGAGAGACCGAGAGAGAGCAACCGATATAGAGAGACCGAGAGAGAGAGAGACCGAGAGAGAGAGAGACCGAGAGAGAGAGAGACCGAGAGAGAGAGACCGAGAGAGAGAGACCGAGAGAGAGAGACCGAGAGAGAGAGACCGAGAGAGAGACCTAGAGAGAGAGAGAACAAGAGAGAGAGAGACCGAGAGAGAGATAGAGAGAGACCGAGAGAGAAAGAGACCGAGAGAGAGAGAGACCGACAGAGAGAGAGACCGAGAGAGAGAGACCGAGAGAGATACCGAGACCAAGACAGAGAGAGACGCAACATCACAGGCAGCAGAGACACCACAGCAGCATGAGGCACAACATCACAAACAGAGACAAAGAGCAAGAACATCAAGGGTGGCAGAGACCCCAGAACAGCATGCAATGTGCCTTCACGAGCAACGGCAAAGACAAACTACAACAAGGATGGCACACCCTACCAATTTGTAGCGGCCTTTCCCTATGATCCTCACATGGAGTACGATCAACATCCAAATGTTATTATTGGACCCATGGACACAATATGTTGTTACTGTCAAGCCAAGAAATTTAAAAATGAAGCTCCAGGCATGTGCTGTCGGAGTGGAAAAGTTCAACTCCTGCCTCTGGAAACACCGCCACATGACCTTCTTTCATACATGTCAGGGACTTCTTCTGATTCAAAACATTTCCTACAGAACATACGAAAATACAACTCATGTTTTCACATGACATCGTTTGGTGCTACATCTATCGTTCAACAAGTAGGCTTTGAAACTACTTTCAAAGTGCAAGGACAGGTATACCACAGGGCCAGATCTCTACTACCATTACCTGATGAAACTCCCACATTTATGCAAATTTACTTTATGGGCGATGAGCAACACGAAGCCGATCAACGATGCCATTGTATCCCCGGCATAAGATGTGATATTGTAGTACGCTTACAACAGATGTTACATCACCACAACCATCTAATTAACACCTTCAAAACATCACTAGAACGCATGCCGACTGATGAATACAAGGTGGTAATCCGAGCGGACAAAACACCAGTGGGTCAACATGAACGTCGCTTTAATGCTCCTCATGTTAACAAAGTGGCGATTGTTATAGCAGGCGACACATTTGATAAACGTGACATAATAATTCAGAGGCGCGCCCATTCCCTGCAACGCATTTCGGAAACACATCGATCGTATGATGCACTTCAGTACCCACTCACATTTTGTGACAGTGACGATGGCTATCACTTCAACATCATGCAAGTCGACCCAGCTTCACATGCACACACAAATAAAATAAAAATTGCTATGGACTTCTACGCCTACAGAATAATGATACGACATGGATCACACAACCACACTTTAAATTGTCAGCAACGTTTTCATCAGTTTATTGTTGACGTGTATGCAAAAATTGAGACTGAGCGTCT
This sequence comes from Ascaphus truei, assembly GCF_040206685.1. Classification (NCBI taxonomy): domain Eukaryota; kingdom Metazoa; phylum Chordata; class Amphibia; order Anura; family Ascaphidae; genus Ascaphus; species Ascaphus truei. The sequence goes on from NC_134500.1 coordinate 41,398,823, forward strand.
TCTCTTCATTCTTTTAAATTTAAAAAAAACTGTGTGTCGATCAATACATACATCTCAGGGATGCTTGTGTCAACGATGGTAACGTTCACAATATTGGAAAAATGATGATTCTACCTGCTACATTCACCGGAAGCCCTCGACACATGCACGGATATGCGCAAGATGCCATGTCATATGTTTGTGCATATGGACGTCCAGACTTCTTTATTACCTTTACATGTAATCCAGCGAGGCCCCAGATTAAAGAACAACTTTCATTTGGACAAGCACCCAGCGATCGCCTGACTTAATAGCCAGAGTCTTCAGACAAAAGCTAATTAAATTAATGAACATCATGACAAAGAGTCACATTTTTGGAGAAACAAGATGCTGGATGTACTCTATTGAGTGACAAAGTGATGGTGCAAAAACAGGCGCTAAACACTGAAAGTGATCACTAACTATAAAATGACAAGATTGAAAATACAATAAATCAAAAGTGAAGGTGATTTTGGTGACTTAAATAGTGCCAAATAATGTGGTAAATTTAAACGTTGCAACTCCCTGCTCGAACCCTCTGGCAAGGACGGTCTCACTGGTCCCCAGAAGGTAGATACATTTTCTCACAACCAAGGGTGAGCATGTAGGAAAAACAACAGAAAACAGTAATCTAAGTGCAGACAGAAAACTTATGTGTGAGTCAATTCACAGGATGTCTTGGCTCGTATGTGCAGCCTACTCACAAGATCAAGGTGGTAAATGGGCAACAACAGGTGGCTGGAATATATGCAATCTTCTATACCCAGGTGTTGATACACTCCAATTCAGATTCCAATGCAGTGGTGAAATGCAAAGACAAAGAATGTACCCAGAGTGCAGATCAATGGTATAAAGGGAAATCTTTATACAGGTTCTAAAAATGCGCACGTACAATAACATTGTATTAAAACAGCATGCAGAGTGATCAGGCAGCTGAGCGTGGGTGAGCCCACCGGACACAGAACGGTGGTGGCGGGGTGAGCCACGGCACTATTCGATCTATCCTCTATTCACAAACAAGTGATGAAAGCTGTTTTAATACAATTGTATTGTAAGTGCACATTTTTAGGACCTTTATAAAAGATTTACCTTTATACCATTGTGTGCCTTGTCTTGCCCTGTCTAGTTTCCTGCAGTTAACCCTTTGTGTACCGAACCGGCTTGTTGGGGACTCTCTCTGGCTCTTGACACCTGGCGTACGGACTTCAACTACGTGTACCTCTCCACCCCTTGACTCTTGGCTTACGGACTCCAACTGCGTGCATCTCTCCAATCCCAGACCTTTGGCTTATGGACATCTAGTACGTGTATCTCTCCAACCCACGGACACCGGCAAGTATCAGTTTATCCTTTCCCTCATACCCAGACCCAGCAACGCTGATAAACAACTTTCTGGACAAGCCCCCGCTACTGTGGGTGCGTGACATAGTCCTTCCCACCTCAGTGCCGGGGTCAGGTCACGTTTGTGGGCTCGCGCAAGCGTTACAGTATGCTCAGCCCAACAAACATTGACCCCCTGAGGTGGGCCAAGGCATGACTGCCATTACGGAGCCCTTCCAGTACTTAGACACACAACTTTCTGAATTAACCCAGAAATTAGCCGAAGTCACCTTGTTACAAACTCAGTCTCAAATCATTAGGCCAGCAACCTTAACTGCTTCTGCCCCAATGGGAAATATGCAGCAGGAACGACGTCTGCCAACGCCCAATCAGAACGCAGGGGAACCTCTAGGGTGCATAGGTTTTCTAAACCAATGTGACATTCAATTTGAATTAACTCCCTCTCGCTTTTCTACTGACAGATCAAAGGTGGCTTACATTATTGCTTTATTGACCGGAGATGCACTGGCGTGGACATCTCCCATATGGGAATTACAACCTGAACTCACTCAGAATTTTTTTTCATTCAAGAAAGAGTTTCAGCTGGTTTTTGATACCCCCGGTCATAAGATTACTGCTGCTTCCTCCCTTTTTCATATATCACAGGGTCACCGGACTGTGGCGAGGTACGCCCTCGAATTCTGGACCGTGGCAGCAGAGACCGGCTGGAACAACGAGGCCCTGACTGCAGCTTTCTGGCAAGGCCTCTCTGAACCCCTAAAGGATCAAATGGCCGCACGTGAGAGACCTACTGCTCAGGAGGACCTGATTGCTACCTGTATAAGAGTAGACCAACGCCTACAGGAAAGACAAAATGAACGCCATTGTCCACGTACATCTGGTACTATGTCTTTTCCTCCTCCTACTTCTCATTCTTATGTTCCAATTTCTGATACATCCGAACCCATGCAATTGGGTAGCCATCAGCTGTCTTTTGCGAAGAAACAGCGTCGGAGGTTTGAAGGATTATGCCTCTACTGTGGGTTATCTGGATATGTGGCCGATCGCTTTCCCATGCGTCAGGGAAAACGCCAGTGCCCAATAAGGTATGAGGGGATCTCATTGGGTACTGTTACTTCTCTCCCCTCTTCTATGAAAAGATTATCAAAGATAATTATTTTACCTATTATGTTGGAGGGTACAGATTTTCATGTTTCTGCCTTGGTCTTTATCGACTCTGGGTCTGGGGGAAACTTTGTGGACCAGGACTTTGCTACGAAGAATCGGATTCCAATGCTAAGGAAATCCTCACCTATAGGACTTGAAGCCATAGATGGACGTCCGCTCTAGCCAGCCTTTATCTCCCTGGAGACCGCGATCCTGACTCCTGATCCTCAAATATCGCTGGATGTCATCCACTCCCCATCCGTACAGGTAATCTTGGGTCTCCCTTGGTTACAAATACACAATCCGGTATTTGACTGGACTGATCAACAACCTGTACTATGGTCTGCTCCATACATTCCTTCATGATCCTCTAATTCTCTCTCTCTTGCCGGCCTGGAGACTGCGGATCTCTCTAAGAGTTCCCTTCGAGAAGTTAACCACAAATTCCTAGATGTTTTTGATAAGATCTGTTCTGAAATTCTTCCCCCACTTCGACCCTTCGATTGTCCTATAGATTTGATCCCTGGGGCTGTTCTGCCTAAAGGCAAGTCTTATCCTTTGTCCCTTCCATGTTCTCAATTTATTTGTCATTGTGCACCTTGATGATATTCTCATTTTTCTAAGTCCTTGTCGGAACATATCCATCATACCAAGCTTGTACTCTCTCGTCTTCGCCAGAATCGCCTTTATGCCAAGATGGAGAAATGCATGTTTCATCAAAATTCTACTTCCTTCCTGCGTTATATAATTTCAGAGAAAGGATTCACTATGGACCCTGAGAAGTTGAAGGCGGTAGTAGATTGGTCCCAGCCCACTTCGCTTAAAGCCATCCAGCGATTTCTTGGCTAAGGCAATTATTATCGTATGTTTATACATAAATTCTCCACGTTGGTTGCTCCTATTACTGCTTTGACCAAGAAAGATGCCGATCCTACCTCCTAGCCTGCGGAGGCGTGTCTTGCGTTTGAGTCCTTAAAAAGAGCTTTTACCACCGCCCCTATATTGCATCACCCCGACACTTCTCTTCCCTTCACGTTGGAGTTTGATGCCTCGGACATCGGAGCTGGGGCAGTGCTCTCTCAAAGACGTTCTTCTCAAGATCAGCTGCATCCATGTGGTTATTTTTCTAAGAAAATGGTTCCCGTCAAGCTCGATGGGCTCTCTTTTTCTCAATATTTAATGATGTAATTTCTTATATTCCTGGTACTAAGAATTTAAAAGCCGATGCTCTATCTCGACAATTCATGTCTGAAGATAAGTCCAATGAAGTCCCAGAGCCAATCCTTCCCTCAAGATTTATCATTGCGGCCAACTCCTTTGATATCTTGGATACAATTCTTGACGCCCAAACTCAGATTCCTCATGTTTTTCAATCCTTCCCTGGATGTCATTGTACTGTGCTCTGCCTACCTACTATCATTCAGATTCCTGACGGCCTAGAAGTTCCTGACGGATGTCTGAATGCAGAAAAACACCCTCTCTCTCCCTCTCCCCCAACCTTTCTCTCCCTCCCACCCACCCTCTCTCCCAAACCACCCCCCACCCACTCTCTCTCTCCCAAAACTCCCCCCACACTCTCCCCCACCCTCCCCCCCACCCTCTCCATCCCTCTCCCCACCCTCTCCCCCACCCTCTTCCTCCCCCCCATTCTCTTCCCCCCCCCACCCTTTCTCTAATCTCTCCCAAACCTCCCCCTACCCTCTCCCCATACATCCCCCACCCTCTCCATCTCTCTCCCCACCCTCTTCCTCCCCCCCATTCTCTTCCTCCATCCCACCCTCTTCCTCCCCCACACCCTACACTCTTGCTCCCCCCACACTGTCTCTCCCTCTCCCTACCCTCCCCCCACCCTTTCCCAACCCTCACAGGAAAAGCATAGAGCTTCCCCACTTTAAAGTGGGAAGTTTGAAAGTTATACAGACCTGAACTGTGCGTGAGTGACATCATCAGCCGGCAACCCAAAAATTAGATGTCTTGTTGTAATTTGAGACTTCTTGCTCCGGACTGAGCGCTGCATCTGTGGTGGTCTAGAGTCTTGTCTAGTTAGTCCATTCAATTATCCATCTCAACATTAGGTGGTGGTGGTTATGGTCAGTGCTCGACATACCCGGTCGCCCACTCGCCAGGTGCGAACGGAAATTGACCGGTGGCCAGTTACTTTTCCCTTACTCTGAAAAAAAAATCCCCCTAGCCGATTGGCCAATAGGGCGTGACGCGGAATGGAGCCCTTCCTTCTCTGCAGGGGTAAGTAATGGGTGTGCTGCTGCTCGCCGCCTCCTGCCCCTCGCCGTCTCCTGCCCCTGGTCCCCGTGGCTGACTTCCCACCCGTGGCTGCAGGTGGTAGCGGGGGTGTTCCCCCCTTCTCTCCCTGGTCCCCGCTTCACCCGATCCCCGCAGCTGCACACACACACACCAAGGACTAATTGTAGTATAATGTAATACAATAAATAAACTTATGTCAAAAACGAATGTTGTTCTTACCAGGAATTTATTACATTTATTTTATATATATATTTTATTTTAAAGTGGGGTTGGGGGCGGGACTAGGGGCGGGGTTGGGGGCGGGACAAAGTGGCGAGTAGATTTTTTGGGTTATTTGTCAAGCCCCGGTTATAGTGATGATGTGATAATTCAGGTCCACCCCCTCCTCACAACAATAGATACATGACCACCACTGCTTCCCCTCTTGCTCCTCCGTTTGCTTTCACACAACCGTGCAGCCTCCTAACTAAATTTGTGTGCACGGGGGATCACGGGAAGTGTAGTTCCGAAGTGAAGCTGGGTGTCAGGGACATACGCATGTAGCATAGCCTCCGGTCGCTACTACTTTCTGTGGGCCCTAACAGTATAATTCCTGCTCGGGACAGGCACTGGAGGGGTTAGATTTTCTAATGAGGGCCTAGTGTGCTATTGCAGCCCTGGATATATTTACTGTATCCAGGGGCAGACCTAGCAACAGCCTGAGGGTGTCAGCCTGGGGGAGGATACTGGTTGGGTCTTATGAAAATGTATGATGCCTATCAGTATCAGACCTGCCCTGTTATGGGGCAGGGTTACAAGCACATTCCCCAGGATATATACTGGCAATCTGTGTGTCTCTTTCGTCCCCTGTGGAGTGATAACAACTACCCTGTATACCACTAGGGGATACAGAAGGCGTACCAGAAGGAAACCTAGATGAGCCTCAAGCCTTAAGGTAACCTTCCAGGGAATGAGGACTGCTGTAAATTCTGGGAATATGCAATAAATATCCATTGAACCATCCAAAAGTGTGATTCACTGCCTTGTGATGAGAGGTGTGTCAGCATGGGCCATCCTGCAGACACAGGATCCTCGCTGACTGGAGGCGCTGCCAACAGAGAATAAGCACCCTGAAAGCCTGTCCTGATTCTCCCCACACCATCGCGGAGCAACTCAGAGCCCTCCTGTTGCCTCACAGGTATACACAGCACTAGGAAACATACAGGTAGCGACCCAATCTCACAGAGGGTAGGGGTAAAAGTGCTACACATAGTAATGTATTGCAATGGTGCCCTTATTACTCATGCGCTTTAAAAAGAGGCTTGGTCACCATAGTGATGATTGGCAAAGTTCTCGGCAGCCATGATTGATTTGGGCAGAGCCCATTGATTGTAATGGTAACTAAGGGCACAGGTCTAAGAATGAGGAAACCAAACTATGCAAGACAACGTGACTGGAATAAAATATCATCATTGAATGAAATGAGCAGAGCTTGGATTTAGACATAGAGAAAGGAATTGAATACATGTCAACATTTGACAATAAGTCATGTTGTTGGGATTGTGAAGGAAGACCCCAAGTGTTTCTTATTAATGTAAGTTACACATTTGTGTTTGCTGCCTTTATTTTGATGGTGCTGCTGCCCTTTCCCCTCTATAGATTATATGGGGAAATGTGGCATCTTTGGCAGTTTCAGCCCCCACCCTCGTATATGTAGTTGTGTGTTTTGCTCTTTGTTCATTTTGCTGCTTGCAGATGTCACTAAATAATGTTTCTGTATTATTTTACGGGCTATTTAAGTGTTCCACCCTAAATGTAAGAATAATGATGCAGCAGTGCCACAGTCCTATTGATTTGGACTTAACTCACCAATTATATTTAAGGGACGCCACAAAACATATCACAGAAATATCTCTGGAGTTGAAACCTGTGATTCAGATCATGTGTTAAATCCAAGTCTCCAGAATACAGGTTATTTCCAAAACAACACTGCCACCGTGTGGTCTCTGTTTGAATGGCAGATATGAAATGTTTTGGTGCCTTTAGCTTCATTTTGTGAATTGTTTTGCTTCCGTGACCACCAAACCGATGTGTTTTACACATGACATCATGTGTGGTTATATTTATGGCCATAAGATAAAAACCGAATGTGATAAATATTTGAGATTTACAGTTCTGACAAATTATCACAAAACCACTTAAAACTGCTACTGAAATCTGATGGAACAAATGTTGCTTGGTCTTGTTTTTATACTAAAAGTTGCAATCCCTGATAACAGATTGAACATTGTAACAATTAATTAAATGTAACACTTCCCAACCTATTACCAGCTATAACTGATTTCTAAATGAATGTTAAAAATATTTAATCCAACACAAGAATATGAGAAATATCACTTGCTGCTCTCAGTAAAACTTTTTTTTTTTTTTTTTTTTAATAAAGTAAACTGAATAAACATGTTCGACAAACGATTAAAAGGCCCACTTTATATATGCCAATAAGTATGCTCGTATCTAACGCTTGCAGCAAACACGGATTGCATTGTCTGTATGTTAACTAACCACAAACTGCATTAGAACATGCCCCATATCAGATGTATTATATACCAAGCAGTGTTAAGGGCATCCTTTAATGCACCATGTGTCTGAAACATGTACATATAATCTGTATTTTAGTGAAGCTCGAAAAATAAATAAGGAAAAATAATCGCATTGTATTAATACCAAATTCCGCTTTGTAAGCACGGATCCAATTCCTAACTGCAGCGTCACCCTGTGGTATGCGGCAGAACTGCAGATTAACTGAATGGGAGTCTCTGCGATTTGTACTTTGTCTGCGGGTCTTCCGCTGGTTAATTGTAACATACAAGTATAGCACACACAGGGCTGGGTAGGAAAGCGCTAAAATGCGAAACAGCCATCACATGCTTTGCACACCTTTACAGAAAGTATCACCATGCTATATACTGCAAATCTTTCAGAACAGCTCAGAATGAGAGCTACAAAACAAAAAAAATAAGCGTGCATTAAGTGCAATGTACATTAGAACACAATTTGCATGTGATACTGGTCTTTTATCCCGAACAGATTAAATATGAGAATTATAACTTTTATATTGGTAAGGTGGGTGGCTCTTAGAAGAGCCTTTGTGTTTGTAGGTGGGTGATCAGATCAGGGTTACTTGGCGCTGGTGTACTTGGTGACAGCCTTGGTGCCCTCGGACACGGCGTGTTTGGCCAGCTCTCCCGGCAGCAGCAGGCGCACAGCGGTCTGGATCTCCCGGGAAGTGATGGTGGAGCGCTTGTTGTAATTAGCCAGGCGGGACGATTCCCCTGCGATGCGCTCGAAGATGTCGTTCACAAAGGAGTTCATGATGCCCATGGCCTTGGAGGAGATGCCGGTGTCAGGGTGAACCTGTTTCAGCACTTTGTACACATAGATCGCGTAACTTTCCTTCCTGCTCTTCCTACGCTTCTTCCCATCCTTCTTCTGAGTCTTAGTCACGGCTTTCTTAGAGCCCTTCTTGGCCGCTGGCGCAGACTTGGCTGGTTCAGGCATATTGCGCGACGCTTCGTCTCCAAACTGCAGAGAAACTATGTCCAACTCCTCCCCCAGCAGCTCTATTTATAGGCATCGTATGCAAACGAGCAGCCCAATTCTACTGTTCTTCTATTGGCTGATTTTGTCATGTGACATGTTATGACATCATCAGATGTATTGCAACTACGATGATTGGTGGATACAGAATTCTGGAACTGATTGGCTTCTTTCAAAACTGACCAATCACAGGGCAGTGCTGCTGCTCTATAAGTGTATAAATAAGGGCACAGGGGGCGGGGTTTGTTATTTCTCTCGCTGTCACCACTGCACTGTGACAGATACACGATGTCTGGAAGGGGCAAACAAGGCGGGAAAACTCGCGCTAAGGCCAAGACTCGCTCATCTCGGGCCGGGCTGCAGTTTCCAGTCGGCCGCGTGCACAGACTACTCCGGAAGGGGAATTATGCTCAGCGTGTGGGTGCCGGAGCCCCGGTCTATTTGGCCGCAGTGCTGGAATACCTGACCGCTGAGATCCTGGAGTTGGCCGGTAACGCCGCCCGGGACAATAAGAAGTCCCGCATCATCCCCCGGCACCTGCAGCTCGCTGTGCGGAACGATGAGGAGCTGAACAGGCTGCTCGGAGGGGTTACCATCGCCCAGGGGGGTGTCCTGCCCAACATCCAGGCCGTGCTGCTGCCCAAGAAAACCGAGAGCCATAAACCGGCCAAGAGCAGCAAGTGAGCTTCACCCCGAGACCAGGAGCAGAGACCCCCCAGATACCCAACACAAAGGCTCTTTTCAGAGCCACCCACAATATCAAAAAAGCGTTACATTATTTCATATTTGCTGCAGGGAGATAGAAATATATCTCAACACTGATAAATTGGTTTTAATTGTTAATGCTGTTTTGCTAATGTTAGCTCACTTTATATTTTAAATGTTTAATAGTTAAAGTGCATGTGTGTGAAGGTGTCAGTGCTGTTGAGAGAAGCACCAATGATTTGATATAACACTGCAGTTGATACACAAAGGAATAGAAGTAATCATTTGGAAACTGATATTGGCTTTCCCTGTAATAAGAGGTTCGGGTTCAGTTAGACGTGTAGTCACTGCTATAGATTTGTAACTTGAGGGGAAATCTGTATTTCATACCATGAAGACACTTCAATATAGTAGTTGCGGTTATTCATTAGAATAAAAGACCTCTTGAAACTATATGCCACACGGTGGCGCTGTTGTGTTACAAACGGTATCTTCATTACTTGCATTGTACATTCTAAAACCTGTTTTAAAATCGGATACAAATTAGCAAGGCATTAAACTGTATTCTAGTGATATAGATTAATGATATTTAGAGATTACATAAAAATATAAAGACTGGCAAGCCAGAGCAACATTTGTCAGAACAATTAAAAAATGAATTGCATTCAACCAACTGTTGAAAGATTTCCCTCAAACCTGCAAAATCAAAAAGGCTTAAACTAATTGATTTGGATGTGTTAGAAAAAAGTATAATGATTGTATAGAAAGACAGCAACACAAAGAGTTTAAGTAATGTCACTAAAGAAGTACCCATAATGGTGCCCTCGCATGTGTACCAATAATATAATATGGCAGATGTAACAGGACTAGTTCAGGGACAGGCCTATAGTAAACCAAACAAATAACATTAATGCCCCTAATTTATTGACTAGGATCCAGTTGAATAATTAAAATACCTTATGATGGTTAATAATATAAAAAAAAATTGGGACTAGATAGGCACATAACTAGAACACTAAACAGATGACAAAAGTATAGAAGGTTATCATATAAGATGCATGTGGGCGATCAAATATGAGTCCTTATATTTCTTATTCAGTCTCAGTAATGCATCTAATTACTGATGAGTATAGGCAGCCAATATAATTAACACAATCATTGAAGTTTGGGGGTTATGTAATAATATTCCAATCACTACCCTGGTCTTCGTGCATGTGCAGTAGCTTAGACAGAGCGGTGGTCATTGCAGTTTAGCTCCGCATGGGAACTACAAACACCAGAATCCCCAAGGGCTGCCATTCAGATGGGGAAATACAGCCAATAAGGCTGCAGTATCCCAGAGGACTGTGAAAGATACATTTGGTGCACTGCAGGGACAACGCCAGTCGGAAGAGGGAGCAGAAGCAGAGAGGTAGTGTCCAGAGAGCTGTGTTTCCCTGGACTAGGCTTTGTTTGCCCCTTAGGCCCAAGCAAGGCCGCAAACAGAAATTGTGAGGCCCAGGTAAAATATTTTAAGCAGGCCCCCCCCCCGTGTCGTCAGTACTGTGAGTCCCCCTGAATTTTACACCTCACAAGCCCCCTCTCTTCCCCCCCCTTCCCATGTATTTCTCTCCCTTCCATCTAGCCCCCTCTCACTCTCCCACCTTGCATGTTTTTCTCTCCCCTGTGTCTCACTCTTACTCCTTCTTTTACTCACTCGCACCTTCTCTCCTCTCCCTCCAACAATTACCGCACGGTCAGTCATTCCCCCCCTCATCCCGAACCCCCAAATATATTCAACCTCCCCCACCCCCCAAATGCATACAAAAAACAACCCTCCCCAATCCATATAAAAAATATCCCCAAGCCCCCCAATACATATAGCAAGCTCACCAATACATATAAACACCCCCCCCCCCCACCCCAATACATTTAAAAATACAGACTTACCATGGGTCAGGCCAGACCCGGTGTCTGCGGGTGTCCGCTTGCTGGGGGGGCCCGGCTGGCACTGCAGATTTCCCATTACCTCGGGCCAGGCCCTGCTGCTGGTTTCGGCCGGGCCCTGGCTCTAAGCTGCCTATATGCCTCTTCCATTCCCTGCCCCACGCCACCGTTATACCGGGATCCTTCACTGAGCAAAACAAGATGGTAAAACAAATTGTCATTTATTCCATAGAAACAGACGTACACACAGTGGATTACAAAATACAGAAGAAAACAAACTTACGGGGGTATGGGCTACAGAACTAGACTTTCCTATGTAAAATAGAACAGAAAACAAAGTATTTAGGTTGACCGGGACTTGGCGCGAAATGTCCTGGAACTCAAATTGGCATGAAGTTCCAGATGCTACCGGTCTCTTTCCTCCGGAAAAGCCGAAATCCCTTGACTGAGAGTTAGCACCAAACGTCCTGGAACTGTTTTCGGCTTGCAATCCCAGCCATGACTGCTACATTCTCCTCTAAAAACTTGGCCCTGAAAAGGGGGGCTTAGAAAATATTTTGACTTGAAATGTCTGAATCCATCTCTCTGCTATATCTTCAAGAGCATATTTTGGTTGTTTCAAATATACTGCTGCTGGGGTCACAAAAAACACAAAACACACACAGCGCACCGGGGATTAGTTACCAAACATAACTGATGATAGACACAAAAATGTGAAAAGAGCCTCTGTTAAGTATTTAAAAGGTACTTTTAATAAATGAAGAACAATCTAATAGACCACACATCATAATAATAATAAAATACTGCCCTAAAATAGGAGCAAGCACTCACACAAATACCATATGAATGGAAACCCTGAGGTTACACACAGACCCTTGATGCAATACTGAGCTGCACATTACATGAACAGACACAGACGCTGGGCCAAGGACTGAAATGGGGGATGCAGCACTCACCAGAGTTGCGCAAACTGGAACAACATGCAGGAGCAAAATGTTCCTGACAGCCCCAGCCGTGGAGATGATACAAACAGCCCGCACTTCCAGGTATGCAGCTACTGCCTCAGCCAATCAGCGCAGCGCGTAAGAGTGACCTCTCGTGACCCCTTACAAAGCACTTGGGTGCGAAACGCTTGCTGTAGGAAAAAGATCGTGAACTCACCAGAGAAAATAATTAAAAGGTCTTTATTATCCTACATAAAAATAGAGACAGATGTATTCTTGTATGTTCCCTATTCTTATCTGCACAATCCTGGCTTTAACTTTGCCCACACAATAAAAACCCTCACAGCTTTTGGACATACTGTAGCTGGAGCACCTCCTGAACCCCTATACCTGGTTCAGGGTGACTTGGGCATGGTCTGGGCACCTCAACTTATGCTAGGGACCCCGGGACATTCTGGGGTACCTTGATTCATCATGCCCCTTTAACTTTTCCAGTTTGTGCTGAAGCAGGGAACCCTGGGGGGAACCCTGGGGGTGAGTCGCAAGAACATTTCCAGGGTTTGCCAGAGCACTGTGCTTCAATGTGCCTGAGAATATTGCCTGATTCCTGGTTACATCTTTGGGGTATCCCATAACTCGGGATTCTCGCTAAATAGCAACAATCTTTGAAAATGATTGAAGTTTATCCGCAAAACCCACCCTCAAACTCCCAGCCTCGCTCGCTCTGCTGCCCAGCACCCCTGGAAAGGCAAAATACAAAAAATACTGAATTGTCACATAATTTATACAGTGTCAGAGATGCATACATGGCAATTCGGTAAAAGAGCTGTCACTATGATCTTTACACATGGAGCAGAGGTAACCAAGTTCTCTTAAACTTTATTATTGAGCCTGGTTACCCCCTCACCATCACACAGGATACCCACTTGGAGGAGCTTACCCTGATCGGGATATAAACCCAGTTATCCTGGTCCTCTTTTTGGTTTACAATCCCAGCTGTGACCACTACGTTCAATTCTCAGAACTTGGTCCTCGCGTTTGTGAGGAAGACTTTCCGAGCTTCCAAACTAAGCCGGTTGCTCTGCTATTTCGAACAGAGCGATTTTGAAAAGCCCACCTTTTCAAAATTGCATGCGCGACGGGAGCGGAGATGGTGGCATCGTTTGAATGCTCCGCTAACCGCCGGCAAAATAATTAATAAAACATACAATTTACGAACTCAGTTGGGAAAAACTTATATACAGCAGGATAGAAGAACATATAGAGATGACGACGACAAGGCAAAAGAATAAAAGTAAGGTGGACGTGCAGCATATTTTGCGGGAGCCGGCAAGGCACGAGAGGAAGAGAATATGGCGGTCTCTGATACAGACTCTGCAGCAGAGACAGAGGGAGCCGTGGCAGAGCAACCAGGGACCATTAAAAGAGAAATATCTCAGCTCTTAGCGGACCTAAAAACCTTCTTTTGGGGGGAGGTTGAAAACTTGCGCAAGGACATCTGGAGCATTGGCACACGCAGTAACGAGCTGGTGGAAAAATGGAAGCAAGCACAAGGTGCCAGAGGGAAGCCGTCGCCAAGATAGGGGTGCTAGATAAGAGAGTGGCCGAGGCAGAACTGCGCATGGACAAGTGCCACAGAGCCCTGCGGTCCCAGCCTCTGTCATATAACCCCCCACGCGATGTGATCCTCCGTCTTCATCACTATAGGACAAAGGAGGAGATCTGTAAAATTACCAAAACAACCCCCCTGGTTTCCTTCGACGGAATCAAAATGGCCATATTCCAGGACATTTCTCCGATAACTCTGGCGAGACGGAGAGCCCTACAGCCAATTACAAGGCTGTTGAGGGACAGGGACATTAGGTACCGGTGGGCCTTCCCATTCGCCCTGCTTGTGATAAAGAATGGCTGGCCCCATACACTTAACACATCTCAGAGGGAGAGGCGTTCCTCAAGAAGATTGGCATCGCCGAAAAAAACCACTTACCCAGAGGTCCCGGAAGAGTGTCCTTCTCAGTCGAGGGACTGGAAGACTGTGAGCACGTCGGCCGGGAAGCGGAAAGAGAAGGCGGGGTAGTGGATCCCAAGTGCCAATTAAGCCTTAAAGGGCCAGCCTCGTTAAGCTGTTGTAAAAAGTTTTAAACCCGTTAACAGTGCATTGCCTTGGAGGGAGAGCCATGTGAGAAGCTGCAGCAGCCGCTCTGTCCCCCGGAGGACGAATGGGGGCTCTGTGAGGCTGGGAGGAGACGACATGGGCAAGGCAACAAGAGAAAGCAGGTTGAGCAAAAATGGCGGCGAGGCACAGAACCCACGAAGAAGGGGGGAAGGCGTGAAGAGGATCATGGTGGAGGTTGTTTTGGCGCGAACCCTCTGTATGTCTGCTGAGCCTGCCTTCAGTCACACCCACCACCGCTTAAAGACAGCCCCCTGGGGGACACTCCAGATGACGTCAGGGGGAGGTCCTTCATGGAGATCCGGCGAGGGCAAGGTGACGCGGGTGGAGAGTCAGGCGACCTCCGGAAGAGAAGCTGAGGGACGGAGGGGGAACTCTCTGGTGGGGATGCGCGTATTCCGCCACCGGGGAGCTGTGGGAGGCTGGGGAAGGGGGAGGAGGGGGCATTGCCAGAACTCGGACAACGTAAGGTGGTCTGGCCCCGAAGGAATGCCTCACCAAGCAGGTCCCACACAGAGGCGGTGAGAGGGGGACCCAAATGGGAGGGAGGGTGGGGACAGGGTGGCAAAAATAAAAAGCGAGATCAGAGGGACTGCGATGATGGGAAGGAATGGAAGACAGAGGGTGAGGATTAGGGAAGTTTGTCTCAGCAGGGAGAGGGGGAGTTGTGCATCACATAGAGAGGAGAGGCTTCATATACTCCAAGGTAGTTCAACAGTTATAGAATACACAAATAGTTAAGGATGTATAGTTGGCATGGTTAGTTCGTTTAATTGAGTTAGTAATTGCAGATAATAAAGATAGTTAGTATAGTTTCAGATTTGCCGGTGGGTGGGGGTGGAGGGCCTCCAGTTCTACCCATAGGCATGTGCTGGTGGGACAGAGCCATGGGTCTAGCCTGCAGTTCTGTCAAAGTCCCAGAGACTAATGGGCGGCTACTGGGCCTGGACCAGTAGGAGGGAGGGTCCAAGGCGTAGGTGGTACCCCCGGGCACCAAACCCTAGGTCTACAGAGACCAAAATGGTTTCTTGTTCATGTATATATGATGTTTGTTTTCCCTGTCAACCCTATATGTGTATCCCGTCCTCCACACCAGATTTCCCCCGAGGAGGCAGAAGAGGCGCAGAGGCAACAAAGAGACAATACAGACGGTCCTGGTACTACAGCTGGCCACAAAGACTGGGTAGGAGAGGGTCATATAGATCACACAGAGGTCCATTCCACGTATACACATGGCAATAACGTTTATATCTAGCGGGAGACTTTAATAAGGTTAATGACCCACGGATAGATAGGTCCCCACAGCAGCAGAGAGACAGAAAGGCGAGCGCTTCGGCTCTGCAGGAAGGGCTCAATAGAGGGAGCCTCGTGGATATATGGAGGGAACAACACCCTGGCGAGCGTAGTTACACATTTTACTCACATCCTCACGACAGTTACAGTAGGATCGACCACTTCTTTGTGTCAAACAGAATTGTTCCACAGATTTCCGATACCAAAATACATGACATTTCATGGTCGGATCATGCATCGATAGAGCTAAGGAGCACACAAATTAGTCCAGTTAGCCCAGGAGCAAATTGGAAGCTTAATGAGTCGCTGATTAAGATATTGGACTTAGCACAGTCGGTTAAGGACGAGATAAGGCAGTTTTTCCAAATCAACATGGGCAGTGTAGAATCCCACACAACAGAATCCGGAATAGGCAACCAAATTACAACATACATGCAATTAGGACACCAACAGGAGAAACATCCTCCAACCCCAAACGTATAGTGGAAGAGTTTAAAACCTATTATGAACGGTTATACAATGGGTAGAAGGTGGCTCATAGCTCAAAGACGAGCGGCGCGCTGCAGATGTTCCTAACGGAAGCAGCATTAACGCGGTTGGACGGGGTGGAGGCCCTTCAGACAGATTTTACGTTAGAGGAGCTAACAGAGGTTGTTAAAAACCTGAAGTCCTCTAAGGCCCCGGGACCGGATGGGTTCTCCAATCTACATTACAAGAAGTTTAGTGAGATCTTGGCCCCATACATGCTTAGGCTATTTAATGGGGTTCTAGCTGGGGAGCCCTTCACAGAGCAGATGCTCCAGGCGTCAATCTCCTTGATTCATAAAAAAGATAAAGATCCCACAAATTGTCAAAGTTACCAGCCGATATCTCTGATCAATTCGGATGTCAAAATCTATTCTAAATTATTGGCCAATAGTGCTGTCCTGCCGAGGCTGATCCACCCAGATCAGGTTGGCTTTGTTCGAGATAGGCAAGCGGCCGAATATACAAGGAGGATTGTAGATATAATTGACTTTATCAATGCCAACAAGATCCAGGGACTAGTGTTAAGCTTGGACGCGGAGAAAGCCTTCCACAGGATCGACTGGCCATACCTGGAGGCCACGCTTGGGGAATTTGGGTTCGGGGGTAAAATCCTAAGGGCAATAATAGCATTGTACACAGCTCTGGTGGCCAGAGTGATCCACCAGGGCTTCCCCTCAGAGCTGTTTAAAATTGAAAGTGGTACAAGACAGGGATGCCCTCTATCTCCATTGTTGTTCACCTTATGCATGGAAACACTAGCGGCACAGATCCGTAGTAATCCAGATATAGCTGGAATTCAAATTCGCACACAAGAGCATAAAGTGGCATTGTATGCTGATGACGTTATTTTAACGATTGCAAAGCCGCTTACCTTGCTACCCAACCTGTTCGACCTGGGGAGATTCAAAAGGATTTCTGGTTTCAAAATTAACCAGGCAAAGTCTGAGGCTCTTAGTTTGGACATCCCAAAAGAATTGGAGAAATTAATAGAAATTAACTTCAAATTTAAGTGACAGCCCAAAACTATAAAGTACCTGGGGGTGCACCTCACAAAGCAGGTGTCATCTCTCTATCAGGCAAATTATCCCAGTCTGTTGAGGGCCTTGAAGAAGGACCTCAAGGACTGGTCCGCATATGGAATTTCATGGATTGGCAGAGTATATAGTGTAAAGATGAACCTTCTGCCCCGATTATTGTATCTGTTCCAGACTCTTCCGATACCCGTGGTGAGATCTGAAATTAGAGCGTTGCAAGACTCAATATTTAAGTTTATTTGGAAGAACAAGAAACCTCGGGTTAAAGCGAAAATTATGCAAAGTCCTAGGGAGGCTGGGGGCCTGGCGGTACCTTGCTTGTTATCTTATTATAAAGCGGCGCAATTATGCCAAATTACACAATGGCACACAGACCCAGAGCTGAGAAGGTGGGTGGCACTGGAGAGGGAGATGTGCGCCCCACTGGAGTTTAGGGACTTAATTTGGTACCCAATATCAAGATTAAAGGATGTGAAAAGGCCGCTGGCCTCGGTACTCAACTCTGTGTCTGTCTGGGAAGTGGCTAAAGTTAGTTGCTCATTGACCTCAAAACACACTCTAATGGTCCCTTTGTATGGTAACCCAGATTTTGCTCAAGGGTTAGAAGGCAGTAATTTCACCCTATAGAGGCAGTTGGGGTTTGAGAGGTTGAAAGACCTGGAGGGGAGGAACGCTATCAAGTCATTTGACCAATTAAAGTCGGAAAAGGACATCCCCAACACAGAATTTCTTAGATACCTCCAGGTCTGGGCATTTTACACTAAGCACTCTGTGAGACCACCACTAACCAATTTTGAAAAGCTCTGTGTGCGGGGCTCCGACACACGGGGACTAATTTCTGCCTTATACAGAGAAGTGGTTGTCGCCGAAAGAGACGGTACACACAGACCCCGATTCATGACACAGTGGGAGACAGACTTGGCAGGGTCACTAGAAGACGAGGACTGGACGGAAATATTCAAGGCGGCTGCCAGTAGCTTGATTTGCATGACATTAAAGGAGAACTCATATAAGGTACTGATGAGGTGGAATCTCACTCCAGTTAGATTGGTTAAATTTGTCCCAGGATCTTCCCCGCTTTGTCCTAGACGGTGCGGGGAACGGGGGGACCTGGTGCACATGCTGTGGTCCTGTCCTCGAATCGCGCCCCTATAGTGTCAAATCAGAGATTGGTTGCAGAGGATTTTGGGCCTACCAATTCAGCTAGACCCGTGGCTATTCCTGTTAGGCAGGCCTACAAAGGAAGTATCGAGAACGGGAAACAAATTAATTGCACATTTTGCAACGGCCATGATGTGCGAGACCACAGCATTGTGGAATCAGGATGCAATTCCTTCATTAGAAACAATTCGAAATAGGATTTGGTTTGTTTGCCAGATGGAAAAGTTGACAAGTTTGGTTAACGACACTGGCCCAAATTTCCAAAAGGTCTGGTTGTCCTTGGCAGGCACAGACAGATATTCAGGGGGTGAGCAATGCCAGCGTCTGGCTCTAATAGGAACATGTGAGTTCTCCTCTGATGGGCGGAGATGGACGGCGACAGGAGACTTGGAGGACGGCGGGTGACCCCCAACGTGGACAATGAAGAAGGCAGGAATCCCCCTACCCGTGGTTACAGGGATATAGCGAAGAGCTAACTCAGGTCACCCACACATAAGGCGCCTAAGTGACCTCTCCTCCAAACCCCCCCCCCCTTTTTTTCTCTTCCCCATTGTCTTTTCCTTCCCCTGTCTCTTATATGTTGTATGTCCGGGAATATCTCTACGGTGTGAGGATAGTGTTCAAATGTGTTAATGAAAATAAAGGAAAGCAAAGGATGCACTGTACCTGGAAGGTTGTTAGGAAAAAATATAGGGCAAACTCCAAAATAAATTTATCAAGGTGTATAATGAAACACCTACCTTCTGCCAAATATAGCCCATATTTCGCGCCAAAAGCTCTCAAAGATGTACTGCGCATGCGCACCAGTGCCGCGTCGCGCGGCCGAGACGCAGCACTATGCTCCACCCTATATTTTTTCCTAACAACCTTCCAGGTGCAGTGCATCCTTTGCTTTCCTTTAATTTCATTGCTTCAAGACATCAGGAGTGCACGCAGAGGAACACTCATCCGGCTTTGGCGCTACAGAATCCAGGATACCCCCAGGGCAAGTAATGGGCATTAGCCCTCATTTTATTACTTGATACCCCTATGGGGATGTATGTATACTAAGGGTGGGATGTGCAAAACTGACCATCTTTTGCGGTAGTCAGGCAGACTGACCGCTAGGTCTTTATATTTATAAATACGATGATGCTACATATGTGAGCCTATGGACTAAATACAGTTCCTATCTCTGGACTATCTTTTTCATTACAAATATGTATGTGTGCACACACGGTATTTGAGCATCGCACTATCCATTCTTCTTTCAAATGTGTTAAGACTGTCTGGAGTTACCAGAAATTGTTACATTTACGAGATGTCTTTATGCCGTGTATTTAAAAACCAATAAAATTGAAGTTAAAAAAAAAAAAAATGAAACAGGGGCTCGTCTCTTGGCTGTTAGAGGAGGGGGCGTGTCGAGCCGTCTCAGGATGCCCCAAGGGTGGGACATATGAATCGACCAATGGGAAATGCACCGACATTCTGCCGCTTTCTATGGTCAACCCATTGCCACCTACTAGGCAGGCTTCACTAAGGCCCGGGCCATAGAGGTGTGGGGAGAGCGGAGGCGCGCTAACGCTGAGGCTCGCCTGCTTCAGTCAGCGCGATTGCACAGACTTGCAGGCCAGCCAGCGTGCGCGAAGGGAGCCGGGGGGAGGTGGTTGGAGGCGGGGCAGTGACATCGCTGGGCCAATCGCCCGTGACGCACTGATGTCAATGTCACGGCGCCGTGACGTTGACGCTGCTTATGGCTGATAGGATGTTTTCAGCCGACAGCGCGCTGAAAAACAGTTTGGCGCTCGGCTGAAAACTCCAAAGCCTGAGCACGCCTGCGGACGCTCGCGTAAGCCCCCTCTCAAGGCATCCTCATTGAGGATGCAGGGGCTCAGCGCTGACCGTCCGCACGCCTCAGCGCTGCTTGTCCATCTATGGACGCAGCCTAAGTCTGGCAGATTAGAGCGGCCTCCCTGCAAGGGGTCTCTGTTCTCCGGACTCAGTACTCCTCCCTGCCCCATCCACTTAGCACCCAGATACCTTTCAACATCCTGTCTCCCCTTTGAACTACGGACTCTAAGCAGACTTGCTGGCACCTTATGCAGATGCCCGAGCGGACTGCATAGAGCCTTAAAAGAAATGTATGAAACATATAAAAAATATTTTAATACATGGTGGACCTTAGAGAGGCTTGTGACTGTAGGCGACATAGGAATGAGATATCAGGGCTTGAAAACTAGGAGTGTGGGGGACACGGGGCAGCCCCAGTGTAATTCCACCTGCGTACCCGCATATATCATGCCTGCTCACCAGGTAGAATGAAGGTACTAACAGTAGCTCTGGTCCCCAAACTCCTGCAAACAAAAGAATTGCATTCTTACCCAAATATCCCACCTAAAACTTATGCACAGCAAGTTTCACGATTCTGGGGTAAAGGGAACGTGGAAAGTGGAAAAGCAGGGCTCACTTTAACTCTGCATGTAACAATACCTGGCCCCTGGCTTATAGTGCTGGCTAATGGTCAGGGACTCAAGGGTAACCATAGGGCTTAACCTTTATTATATAGCCTGGTTACCCTTGCCGGTCACACTCTGCACATGTAAGAAAGGCTTGATCTCAATCCCCAGACCCCAGTATGTGTGTATTTGTCTTTTGAGTTTGTTGTATTTCCGAGGTTTTTTTCAAATAAACCCCATTTTATTTCACTGCCTTATTTTGCCTATTGAATGATCCCGGTATAAATGTGTTAAAAGACCTGGTCTCCCGTGACAGCGGCCCCTCCACAAGAAAGCGAACAGGGCCTCTGCGGATGTGAGGTGGAGCATTGAGGAATGTATTCCCGTTTTGGCGAGTGTAAGCGGGTTGTGATGTTGTGCGGTGCTGGCTCCGGCCAGAATAAATTCTCTTTATTGATTGATACCTCTATTTATTGATTGATATTCTCTTTATTGATTGCCTTGATACCGTGGTAACTTTCTGGTCTTCTGATAACTAAGGACACAGGTCTAAGATAAGATTCCAACTTGAGAGGCTGTGTGAGTGAAAAAAAAATATTAAATTAATAGAACAGCTTGATTTAGAAATCTGGTTCACAAAAGTAAGGAAGACCAATGTGTTTCTTATTAATGTGTGTTATACATTTGTGTTTTGTTGCCTTTATTTTGGTGCTGCTGCCTTTTCCCCTGTATAGTTTTTGTATGGGACATGTGGCATCTGGCAGTTTCAGCCCCCACCTAAGTAAACATATATGTGTGATTTGAGAAGTGATGCTAGAGTCCTATTGATTTGGATTTAATTCACCAATTATATTTAAGGGAATCCACAAAACTTTTTTTTAACACATCTGGGAGTTGAAACCTTTGTCTGATTCAGATCATGTGAAAAATCCAGGTTCCAGAATAGAGGTCAATTCTAAAGCAATACTGCCACCGTGTGGTCTTTGTTTGAATGGCAGATATCAAAGCGTTGGCGTCTTTTTACCGTCTCTTCATATATATCTGTTGCTTCCGAGACCATCAACCCGATGTTTTTTACACATGAAATGTGTGGTTGCATTTATGTTCGTAGATTCAAAAAAAAAAAAAAAAAACGCGATCAATATTTATGTGATTTACAGTTGTGACAAAAGAATCAGAAAGTCACAAAAAATGCTAAAAAAAAAAAAAAAAAATCGTCCATTGTTTCCTTAACAAATGCTGATATATGAAGCCCAATATATGGGACTATTGAATGGAACATAGAATGAGTGACTATTATATGAAGCATTTGTTTTGGGGACTCTGTTTTAACAGCATAAATAACATGACAGCAATATAATATACACTAATTAATGCTTAAACATTGTCATTGATTTAGGTAAATATATAAAACAAAGGTAATCTCTTTTCTTAGCAGTAATAAATACAAGTAATGCGTTGATCAGATACATGTTCCTTTGCAGACTGTACAAATGTGTAATGTACACCATGTGTTTATGGAACAAACAAGCACTCATTTAAATCAGTCAAGTGCAGAGAAAGCTATATCAAGCCGTTAAACTAATATTTGTAGATAGTTTGATTTATGTATGAGCAGTTCATAGTATACAGGGAGTATAGCAGAGTGTATATATCTCACGTGTACATGAAAAGGTCGTAGAAAATAGTAAATAAAGCGCTCTAACGAAATACGGTCACATACCTTGGGTAGTTCTGTTGTGAATTCTAACTTTCTTTAACCTGTTACCAATATTAAATCCGTCCCGTCAGAGAAAGTAACATGAAAACGGGTTAGAATAGGATGGAGGTGTAACCAGAGCTCTATACAGGAGAATGTGGGTGGCCCTTAAAAGGGCCTTTAGGTTAATTGTATGTGAATTCCGCCTCCGTTGGTAAGAAGTGTCACCGTTTAGCCTCCGAATCCGTACAGAGTGCGGCCCTGGCGCTTGAGCGCATACACCACGTCCATAGCGGTGACTGTCTTCCTCTTGGCGTGCTCGGTGTAGGTGACCGCGTCCCGGATCACATTCTCCAGGAAAACCTTGAGCACCCCACGGGTCTCTTCATAGATAAGGCCGGAGATGCGCTTCACTCCTCCTCTGCGAGCCAGGCGGCGGATCGCTGGTTTGGTAATGCCTTGGATATTGTCACGAAGAACCTTCCTGTGCCTCTTGGCACCGCCTTTCCCGAGCCCTTTTCCTCCTTTGCCGCGACCAGTCATTCTTAAAACTTGAAGAACTACAACAAGCTAATGAGGTAACACTGACCGTTCTGTTCTGACTGACAGATTAAATCTGTCAGTGGTGATATTGGATACCGAGGCTTGAGCCTCATTACTCCAAGTTCTCTTGTTGAGTGTATTGTCGCACTCTTTAGGAAGCTTCTTGATCTGTGTTACTTGCCACAGTTGAGTTGGTTTCACAGGTTCAGCGCTGTGATGGGTCGTGGGTAGCGGTCAAATGGGTTTGCAGAGATCGCAGCAAGCTTCTTGATCAGCGGGTTTGAGTTCTGGTCCAGTTCCTTGTAGAATTTCTTGTTGAGCTTCTTTAGATGTTCATCTAACATCTCGATACCCAGTTCCCTATGAAGGTCTGCTATTCTTGTAGGAAGTGGAGCGTTGGACGCAATCCGCAGCGCCTTGTTCTGTAATTTTTGGAGAGATGATCTTTGATGTTGGTGGCAACCACTCCACACCGGGGAGGCGTATGTCATTGTGGGTCTAATGATCGCCTTGATCACATTGACTTTGCTCTTGATGGGCATGGTCCTTGTCTTCAGCAGAGGGTACAGTGCTGCCAGCTTGGTTGTTGCCTTCTGTTGAATCTTCTCAATGTGGTTTCTCCAGCTTAGTTTGCTATCTAGGATTACACCTAGGTAAGAGCTGTTTGGCTCCCATTTGACAGCCTCTCCGTTGAGGGTGATTGGCGGGTGTGCCTTGATCCTCTTTTTGGTAAACAGTGTAGCTGTAGTCTTGCTGGAGTTCAGTCCTACTTGCCAGTCGCTGTACCATGTTGATAGCATGTCTAGTGCTTTCTGGATGTTCTTAGCTACTTCTTTCTCTCTGAAGGACTGGGAGATGACTGCCACATCGTCTGCGTAGAGTGCCAGTTGAGTCTTGTGGAGGTCTGTGGGGATGTCATTCATGAAGAGGTTGAAAAGGAAAGGTCCCAGGACTGATCCCTGTGGCACGCCAGCGCGGATGGGGCGTGTTGTTGAGAGCTCTTCCCGCACAGCCACGTGGAATGTGCGCTCCCGCAAGTAGCTTGCAGTCAGCTTAATCAGGTAGTTTGGGAATTTCAGGTTGATCATTTTGTGCAGTAGTCCTTCATGCCAACCTCTGTCAAACGCTTTGGCCACGTCCAAGAAGACAACTCCAGTTGATTTGTGGATGTTGAATCCATGGCTTATTATGTCAACGACTCGCAGCAGCTGATGGTTGGTTGAGTGGTCCTTCCGGAATCCAAATTGCTCCTTTAGTAGAATGTTTTTACCAGAGGCAAAGTGGCGGAGGCGCGTAAGAATAACTTTCTCCAGGAGTTTCGACAGTCCAGAGAGCAGGCTTATCGGACGGTAGTTTGCAGGATCCCTCCGTGGTTTTCCAGGCTTTGGAAATACAATGACCTTGGCTTCCTTCCAGGATTGAGGAAAGTGCTGGAGCCGCATGCATGCATTGAAGATTTCTGTGAGGCATTCCATGGCTGCCGGCGGAAGCTTCTTGATGGCCAGGTTGGTAATTCCGTCACTTCCTGGTGCTTTGCCATTTGCCAGCTTTTCTGCAAGTTGCATTATCTCAGTCCTGGTGCATCCTTCAAGGGTTTCCGCTTCGGTCTCTGGTAGGTGCTCGGTAAGATGCCTGTTAACTCCTTGCTCAACTTCCCGTGCTATTTTGCTGGCTTGGTTAGGCCTAAAAGTTGTCTCCAGTGTGTCAGCGAGAACCTCTGCCTTGTCCTTGTTGCTACATGCCAGGTGGGTCTGGCCCTGGATAGGTGGATTAGGCTCCTTCTTCCCGGTCAGGCGTCGGGTCATTCTCCAAACAGAGTTGTCGGATTCCTTCAGCTTGGCTGCTGCGGCCTCCCACCTCTCCCCCCGGTGTTGGCTGATTTGCTGTCGCAGTAGTCTGGCAAGTGAGTTGTACTTTACCAGAAGGTCAGGTGTGCGGAACTTCTGCCACTGGCGTCGGGCCCTGTTTTTCTCAGCAATCGCTTGCTTGATCCCGCTCGGTAGGTCGTAGATGGAGCAGCGTTTGGGCATCTGTTTCTGGACGCTGTGCTCTATTGCATGTTGGACTGCGGTAGTAAAGGTGTTAACAGCATCATCAATGTCTCCGTTGGTGTCCAAGGGGCGGGGGTTTGTGATGTTGCTCAACTCTTCTTTGTACAGGCTCCAGTTCGCCCTGGTGAAGTTGTACCTGGGTGTTTGCTGGTGGGTTTCCATCTCGTCGCCAACAGTAATGGTAACTGGGTTGTGGTCTGAGGTCAGTTCCGCCAGGGTTTCCAACTGGACAGAATGTTTCACGTTCTTCAGTAAGACAATGTCCAGGACATCCGGTGTGTGGCTTGCAGTGCCTGGGTAGTGGGTGGGTTCTGTAGGGCCAGCCACTACAAAGTCACTCTCCTTTGAGTAAGCAAGAAGAGCTTGCCCTCTGGAGTTTGCTGTCCTTGAGTTCCAGCACCGGTGTTTGGCATTTAGGTCTCCCCCGATGATGGTTGGGACAGTGGAGTCCAGCAGAGCTTCCAAGTCTCCCAAATGTAGCTTCACCTTAGGGGGGCAGTAGGTGGCAATTAGTCGCAGTGGTCCTGTTGCAGTCTTTACCTGTACTCCAGTGGCTTCAATACTCCGGAGGGGTGGTAGTGCAATCTCATTATGGCTGACCCGTGTGTTAACAATCACAGCCGTCCCACCACCTCTGGCTCCTGTTGCCCGGTCGGTACGGTATACCCTGTGGTTCGCCAGGCTTAGTTTTTGGTTTCCTTGAAGGTGGGTCTCCGAGAGCAGAGCTGCGCATACATTCCTCGATTCCATCAGGTGAAGGAGTTCATCTGTCTTCTTGCTGATACCATTTGCATTCCACATCACGATGACAGAACTGCGTTTAGATGTTGCTGCCATGGTGGTTAGTTTCTGTGCTCCTGAGAAGGGCCGGGATGAGATTCGCTATCATTGTCACAATGGGGTGAATATCCATTCTCGCAATAGCGCTCGCTATTTTAAGGATGATCTCTAGCCAGTTTGTTGGGCTTGCGGTTCCGCCTGCGGGGTCCGGGTTGGCCGCCTCAACGGGGTTGGTGGATGGTGTCCTGAGAGTTTCCGCGTAGGTCTGTCCGTCTGGGTTTTGCATCCTCTGGGTGGATGCCGTGCCTAGGTCTGGGATCAGGTGTTCTGTGGTCCTCTGTCTCTCCGGCGCCAGGCGGGGAAGCTGGTATTGAGTAGTGGGTGTCTTCCTTGGTGCCTGCTCCATCAGGTGGGGTGTCCGCTTTTCCCGTTCCTCTTGCTTTGCTTTTGTGAGGTACGGGCAACCACGGTAGCTTGCCGGGTGTGGGCCTTTGCAGTTTGCACATGTCGCCGGCTCCTTCTTCCTATCTCGTGGGCATTCCTTGGAGTTGTGGTTCTCTCCACAACACACACAGCGTGGCTTCTGGTGGCAGAATGCAGAGGTATGCCCGAGCCGTTGGCAGTTGAAACACATGGTTGGGCCTTTTCTGCCCTTTGGCGCTTCTGTGGTTACCACACAGCTACAGAGCTTGGTAATCTTGGTAAGATCTGCAGGCTGGCTCTCCGGGGTTTCTGCCAGTGTGACAATAAACAAAGGGAACTTCTTGGTCTTGTCCACCGGGGATGTCAATTGGGCTACGCTCTTGACTGGAAGTCCATGTTCCGCGAGGTCGTGGGAAATATCCCCCACGGAGGCGTTTGCTGGTAAGCCGCGAATTACAAATTTCTGGGGCTTTAGGCGCGTCAGTGGGAAGGTGTAGTATTCTATGCCCTGCTTTGCAAAGCAGTCCGTTAAGCTCCGGTAGTCGTCCACAGTTGTGGTAGTGATCTTTGCGTGGTTCGCCCGTGGTTTAACTACAAACGGGGAAGTGCAGTGCTCGGTTAGGATGTCGACAAGGTCCTTGTGGGTCTTCATATTCCTAACCATTACCGGTGGTATGCGAATCTTTTTGGGTGGGAGTGCAGTCTCTTCATCGTTGCACCTGGGCCCTGAGCAGTCATCGGCATTAGCAAGTGGCTCGAAGCGGTTTGATGTTTTGATGCCTTGGTCTTCCTTGTGCTTCTGCATCTTTGTCTTTGCTACCGATGGAGGGGAAGAACCATTGGAGCTATCAGAGTTTGCTCGCCCTCTCTTCTTCACTAAAGTGTAGTCCATGTCTTCTGCAGCATCATGTATTGCAGTCTCCATAGGTGGCACATTTGCCTCTGCCATAATAAGGCGCAGACCAGAGCCACGCACCCGCACGGCGGCGGGCACACGGCACAAATCAGAGCCACACGCACGGCGGCAAGCACACTGCACAAATCAGAGCCACGCACACGGCGGCGAGCACACGGCACAAGTCAGAGCCACGCACCCGCACGGCGGCGAGCACACAGCCCAAATCAGAGCCACGCACACGCACGGCGGTGAGCACACGGCCCAAAGCACGCAACGCAGGGAGCAAAAGCACACGGCGCAGGGGGGGGCACGGCACCAAGTTCAGGGGGGGCACAGCACAGAGCGCAGGGGGGGCACAGCAGAGAGCGCAGGGGGGCACAGCACAGAGCGTAGTGGGGAGCAGAGAGCACAGGGGGGAGCAGCACAGAGCACAGGGGGGCACAGCACAGAGCGCAGGGGGGCACAGCACAGAGCGCAGGGGGGCACAACACAGAGCGCAGGGGGGCACAGCACAGAGCACAGGGGGGCGCAGCACAGCACACAGGGGGGGGGGCACTGAGCACTGGGGGGGCACAGAGCACGGGGGGGGCACAGAGCACAGGGGGGGGCACAGAGCACAGGGGGGGGCACTGCACTAAACAGGGGGGGGCACAGCACTAGGCAGGGGGGGGGCAAGGCCGGGGGTCACAGCAAGTCGCAGCTCTGGGCTCAGTACTGCACACAGAACTCAGCATACAGTGCAATAAAGCTATAAAGCAAAGCGATGGGCAATGACCCACGTGGCAGCAGCAGCTCTCCCACACGTGGCAGCAGCGGCTCTCCCCCACATGGCAGCAGCGGCGGCTCTCCAAACGGGCCAGTCAATACATCCCCGACTGAAACTCTGGAAAGTGGTGTCGGCGGCGGGCGCTGTGATGGGAAGTGACCCACTCGAGGAGTCATCAGCCTCTCCTAATCCGCATGCAGAATAACTCTCCCTGTAACTTCTGTCGGATCCCAGACTCTGGCAGCTCACCACGTGCAACTGGCACTGGTGATATACACACACTGAACAACTAGCTCCTAACTCACTTATCCTAACGCGCCTGCAGCCGACACACAGCTCTCAGTCAGCCGACAGACAGTAACTCACGCTGCACACACACTGCACTCAGTACAGTCAACGTCACATGCAACACTCCACACAGCAACCTGGAACCCTAACACTAACACTAACAGCTACGCACTGCAAACTTCTGGAACGCGTACAGCAACTTGCTGCACACTAGCACTATGCCTTCTTGTCAGGCCTCACAGCACTGCCAGCCGTGATCCTGACAAGACAGCACACACACACGCACTAAGGGCAGCGTCCCTATGTGGGCCGTCCCTCAGCACTTACCCACTAACCTGGTGGGGAGTTGGGGCCTTACTTGGGATGTGGGGACCTTACTCGATGCAGGAGCTGCATATGCTCTCTGCACCCTTCCTTCACTCACAGCTCCCCAGCTCCAACTGACAAACGTGCTGAAGCCCAAACAATGTATCCAATTTCCTTGCCTGGCCTTCCTAAGCCCTATTGGCTCCCTGGTGTCACATGGGGCATACAGAGGCTCATGGGACTCGTAGCCCCTGCTCAGAGTCTTCCCTGGTAGGCTAGGGGTTCGCGGGCTTTTGTTACCCTCCACTGCGCGTGTGCAATCTTTCCCGGGCTTTCTCTCTTCTCCCTGAGCTGTCCCTATGCTCGCGCGAGCTATCCCTAGCTCTGGGGCTTTCCCTGCGCCTACGCGTCCACTGCGCATGCGCGAGACGGTCCTTAATGGCGGCGCCCTGCTCTGCGGCCGCCGGGACCTTAGAGACGCGATCGCGGCCTTAGCAACGGCCCGATCGCGTCCCCGGCAACCGGCCGCAGGCAGGGGAAGCCGCGCTGCTCCCTGCTCCAGCCCCCACCCTTGGAAGCAGCCGTCGGGTCTTTCGGCACCCGCGATCGAGCTGCCCAAGGGGAGGGGGGTCTCAAGGAGCTGCGGGAGCTCCAGGCTACACTCTCCCCCTGGTGGAAAATCCAACGTCCTCGCTTGGAGAACGCCATACCCTGACATAAGGTTTATACAATTAAAATGCATGGCACAGAACATACAACACGTGTCGAATTTACCCTTCAGGTTACATTGCACTTCACACCAATTAACCGAAGCGTGCTGAGACCATTTGTGGGGAGCCCCTAATTGAACATGTGGGGGTACCTCACTTTTGCGTCCGTGAGCCTCCCCTGGAAAAATTTCTTGGAGAGCACACTCTAAAGCGACAGTTACTGGCTCTTCGCTACTTCCTCCCCCTGGTGGAAGGAGTAGCACAGTGTCTCTGAAGCAGACCCTTACCCGGTCATCCGCGGCAGGGATGCGGCAGACCAGGAGGCCAGGATCTTTTCCGCGGTCCACGACTTGGCGAATGGCACACTCCTTTTTGGGCTTAAAGGAGGCCAGTCTCCCTGGATCTTCCTTTACACAGTCCTTGTCACTACGGACTTGCGAGGCTTTCACTGAAAAGCGAGCACTGGACAATGTCTCTGTTTCACCTGACCGGGGGTAAAGAGTAGACACCCGACCACTGCGGTGATTCACGGTGGCCAACAGGTCCTCGGGGATGCTGTCAGTTCCCACCTCGGCTGTCTTGGGACCTGCCCCCAGTACTTCTGGGGCAGTCCACTTACGCGCTGAAAACTCGGGAGCGTTGGATCCCAATCCTGGGACCACTTGTGTCGGAGCGCACGGGCTCATACTCTGTTCAGAAGCCGCAACTCTGACCTTCTTCACGGCCAGCTCCATCGGAGATTGTCGGGAGTTAGGGAGTTCCTTACCACTCCACTGGCTTGGGATGGATTCTCCCAAGGAGGACACCTCCGCCAGGACGCAATGCAGAGGGGAGCCCTTCACCCGGGTGACCAGACTTAAGGAACCATCGTGCTCCGCGGTCACCTGGAGGCTCACCCCCGACACCCCTGGGGCAGTCGACTCACCCTCATCGTCGTTTGGTACTGGTCCCCATTCTAGGACCAATGGTACCTCGGTAGAAGGTCGGACTGACCATTGTAGGGCGCACGGGCCCACAGCAGGGTCCGCAACATCGGGATACACCTCCTCTAGGGCACACGGGCCCACAGCAGGCTCTGCATCCGCCAAGATAGGGTGTTCATTGCTGTCACTAAAGTGGTCCGCCAGCAGGCGCATCACCACAAGTGACTGGTCGCTGGATTCACTAGAAGAAGGTGGGGGTATGTACACCTTACCCTGTGATTCCTCTGTATAATCGCTGGGGTGGTTCGCCGGTAGGCGCATCGCCACCGATGGGACTTCAACCTCGTCCCGCTCAGGAACCGGATCTGAAATGTTCACTCGGGCACACGGGCCCTCCACAACCTGTTGTTGGTAGCGGGAATCCCTAAGTAATTTCTCCCTGAAGACAGACTTAACTTCAGCACAACTCAGAGTGATATAGAGGTCAGGCTCCTCCTCCCTAGAACAGTCTGTCTCATCCACGTTTGGTTGAAAGTCACAGTGCTTGCTCCCCCTGGTGGACTCTGAAGGAGGGGCACTTTCTACAAGGGAGTGGTTCTGGCTCTGTGCTGAGTCACTCACAGGGCAGGGGCGGGGTTCAGGGTTTCGCGCCCAACCCGGACAATACTCTGCAACAATTTCTTGCACAGTCCTGGTACTCTCCCGACTTGGCGGGAGCCGCCATCTTAGGTGTGACTCTCTGCTAGAGAGAGACTCCATTTTAATCACAGTCTCTGCAATTACACTAGGGCTCTCTTCTGTATAGATAGGGGGGTAGCCTTCTGGTTTTCCCGCCAATCCCGGACAGTTTTCCTCAACACAATCTAGTGCAGGCTTGCAGCCAGCAGCACGTGCGCTCCCCTGCTCTGGCGGGAGACGCCATTTGGCTGGGTAGGCGTAAACTAGGGGGTACCCCTCAGCCGGGCCCCCGGGCATACACAGGGCGGACGGTGCCTCTGCCAGGCATATATCCGCGGTGGGGATGGCCACAAAAAGTATCATTTTCCATAGGGCCGTGGGATCGTGTTCTTCTTCTAAGAAACATGCGTGCGGCCACCCTGGAATTTCACGCATATAGGACTGAACCTCAACCGCGGGCATAGTTGCGGGAAGGCCTCCTACTACCACTACCTGGCCAGGCTCCATATACTGCCTCAAAGCCCAGGCAAGGACCTCGTGTTCGGACTTCACAAACATGGCGACAAAAATAGGAATGGGACAATTTGGGAAAAAAATGGAACAGGGCACCCCAGGTCTGCATCTCAGCAGCGCCTTCAAATGTAGCCCTCTTTCCCCCCCCTTAAGTGAGATTGAGGTGGGTAGGTGTGTCTGACTACTTATCAGTGTGGTGCTATACCTGTTTGGCAACCAGGAGAGCTGAGCTTCCGCCACGGGGAACCTGGGGTATGTACTTACACTCGGTGCAGCGCCTCCACTGATGAGGGATCCCAACGGGGTGAGAGTGTGCCCTCACCAGAACAACCATACAGTAAATACACACCGTGTGAATAAACAGTATTTACTGAGCAGAAACTGTAACTCCAATAACACCTCTTTGCATAACATCAAAACAATATATCAATAACAGTGCATCACTCTGAATGCATACCATTCCCCCACCCACATGTCCATCATCACATTCCCCGCAGTCTCTTGAGTGTCCCCAACAATAAAGACCAGTGTGAGTGTGAGGGATAGCGCTTCCCTGTGTTGGGGCCCGGTGGTGCACTTAATATATACTACCTCCCTGACCAGTCCTGGTCAGGAAAATCCTTGGAACTCAGCAGCACCGCACAGTGATCCCACGGCGTGCTGCGCTGCTCTCTGCAGGAATGGATGCCCACGCTGCATCCACAGGAAAGGAATCTCCAGCCGGGATGCTTCTTTAACACAGTCTCTGAACACGCTGTCAGACAGTCAGATGCTGTCAGACAGCAACCCTCTTGCTGCTTTGAATAGGGTGAAGGAGTCCCTGTCCTAAGGCCAACACTATGCCATACAGCTTCCTCTGGTGTCATAGGGGACTAACTGGGCCCTGGGGTATACCTCTACCCTAGTCCCTGCATGCAGAATAACTCTCCCTGTAACTTCTGTCGGATCCCAGACTCTGGCAGCTCACCACGTGCAACTGGCACTGGTGATATACACACACTGAACAACTAGCTCCTAACTCACTTATCCTAACGCGCCTGCAGCCGACACACAGCTCTCAGTCAGCCGACAGACAGTAACTCACGCTGCACACACACTGCACTCAGTACAGTCAACGTCACATGCAACACTCCACACAGCAACCTGGAACCCTAACACTAACACTAACAGCTACGCACTGCAAACTTCTGGAACGCGTACAGCAACTTGCTGCACACTAGCACTATGCCTTCTTGTCAGGCCTCACAGCACTGCCAGCCGTGATCCTGACAAGACAGCACACACACACGCACTAAGGGCAGCGTCCCTATGTGGGCCGTCCCTCAGCACTTACCCACTAACCTGGTGGGGAGTTGGGGCCTTACTTGGGATGTGGGGACCTTACTCGATGCAGGAGCTGCATATGCTCTCTGCACCCTTCCTTCACTCACAGCTCCCCAGCTCCAACTGACAAACGTGCTGAAGCCCAAACAATGTATCCAATTTCCTTGCCTGGCCTTCCTAAGCCCTATTGGCTCCCTGGTGTCACATGGGGCATACAGAGGCTCATGGGACTCGTAGCCCCTGCTCAGAGTCTTCCCTGGTAGGCTAGGGGTTCGCGGGCTTTTGTTACCCTCCACTGCGCGTGTGCAATCTTTCCCGGGCTTTCTCTCTTCTCCCTGAGCTGTCCCTATGCTCGCGCGAGCTATCCCTAGCTCTGGGGCTTTCCCTGCGCCTACGCGTCCACTGCGCATGCGCGAGACGGTCCTTAATGGCGGCGCCCTGCTCTGCGGCCGCCGGGACCTTAGAGACGCGATCGCGGCCTTAGCAACGGCCCGATCGCGTCCCCGGCAACCGGCCGCAGGCAGGGGAAGCCACGCTGCTCCCTGCTCCAGCCCCCACCCTTGGAAGCAGCCGTCGGGTCTTTCGGCACCCGCGATCGAGCTGCCCAAGGGGAGGGGGGTCTCAAGGAGCTGCGGGAGCTCCAGGCTACACATACATACATACATACATACATACATACATAACATATGAAAATGCCCTTCCTTTCAATACCCGACTAGCACCCTTTCTATCCACCTTTAAGACCCAACTTAAGACACACTTGCTTAAAGAAGCGTATGAATAGCACTGTGGATATTCTGAACACAGGATACATAAAGCTTGGCCCCCTGCAGACGCACTTACCAGAACTCCCTCCTACTGTCTCTGTACATTCTCCCTACCTACCAATTAGACTGTAAGCTCCTAGGGGCAGGGTCTCCTCTTCCTTAATGTTACTTTTTTTGTCTAAAGCACTTATTCCCATGATCTGTTATTTATATTATCTGTTATTTATTTGATTACCATGTGTATTACTTCTGTGAAGTGCTATGTACATTAATGGCTCTATATAAATAAAGACATACATACATACATACGAAAAACAACAAAAATAGTGTACTTGTAAAGACAACACAAGTTAAATAAAATATACAGTGGACATTTTGGGGCTGTGATTTTCAACTGGGTTCCACGTGCCCCCCTCAGGGGTTCCTCGGCTGCCAGGGGGGGGAAGGAGCTTGGAAACCACTCCCAGCTGTCCCTGTTCCGGCGGTGTGACGGCTCCCCTGTTCAGCAGTCGCCTCCCGGTCACTGTGACCCTTCCTCTCCCTCCTATCGTTGCTGGTTATCGCATTCAACTTCCATCAAACAGGAGGAGGGAGCTGCGGACCGGCTCAGCACCGCAGGCCCCAAGGTGACAGACTGAACAATTGCACTGCAATGCTTTTGCTGAAACTAGAGGCTATTGCCCTTTATCTTCCTTTATGCAGAGAAAAGGACATTTCATGAGTCAGCGACGCTCTCCCTCTTGTACCTACTGCAAACCTATCATTTGTGCTTTTAGCTAAATCAATATTAAAAAAAACAGCAGCGCACAGCCAAGGGAGCCAGGATGAAATTGTAATAACCCTCTGGTTATAGCTCCTTTGGGTGATGTTTCATTAATAAATATATTTTTTTATTACAATTTCAACCTGGCTCCCTTGGCTGTGTGCTGCTGTTTTTTCATATTTCTTTACCGGGACTCTTCAATTTGCAGCTGATCAGGCCACACAATGACAGTAAGAGGCTATAGGAGTGGATAAGGATTGATATCTATGCAAATTAAGCAAAAAGAAAAAACTGAAGAAGAAATGTGAATATTTTTGCCTTATTGATGAATGCAGTGGATATGCACCTCCAATGAGGCTGCAGCAGTGTGGGACATCATCATTGACTATTTCCTTCAGGAGGGTTTTTTACCAAGATGTCTCACTAATCTCACCACACTACCCACTCCATGCAAGAGTTTTCTTTTTCTGTCTGTTTATCTTTGGGCATTATCATTGAATTATTGTGTTCCAGAACTATTAGAGCAGGGGTGCATAAACTGGGGGGCACAAAACAATTTTTGGGGGGCGTGGGGGTTGAAAAGGTCCAGTGCTCTACCCCAAGGCATTTAAATTAAATGCCGGGGGATTGCGTGAGGCCCCTGCAACTGAACATACTGAGATTCAGCTGGCTTCAGATGATGCATTGTCATGGCAACGCAGCTTCAAATGACGCTGTGGGGTCACATGATATCACATCACATGAACCTGGCATCATTTGACACTGACTGGAAGGTAAGGAGGGGGGGGGGGTCGCAGAAACAGAAGTTGGGTCTTAAAGGTGGATAGAGAGGGTGCTAGTCGGGTATTGAGGGGAAGGGCATTCCAGAGGTGTGGGATAAAGGGGATATAAATCCTCTCACCTGACCGATAAAACAGGAGCACAGCAGGCTGGTGTACATGAACTGCTGTGCTGTGAGGTTAACAATATGTATCAACCAATCACCCACCCTGTCACCGTAGTACTGTAACCCGGTGTGAAAGGGTTACTGTGTTGTGAGGTTGATCACAGCTGACTGTTGGTACGAATCCACGGCAAGCAGATACTGCAGTGAGCGACTGAACAGCTTCCTGCAGAGACAGCCCGGGATTTGTAACAAAGGGATTAGACACAGTATGCAATTGTAGCAAATGAGTGGCTATGTATCAAGTGTTCTATTCCACCGCAGCCAAAGTTAACAAGGTAATTAACCATGACACTAACTCTTGCATGCACTGTCCCCTACATCAGCATTGATCATTTTATATCGATGCTGATGTGCTCGAGGACATGCCTAAATCTAACACAGCAATGAAAAACAAAAGTCCCTTAATTACGAAAGAGAGCCTGCAATGCTCTATAGCTGCACACAGGATTGTAGTGATAGTAAATACTATATGAACGCTGGGACTCCGCAAATTGAGATCAGTATCAATGTATGTTGCGGTAACAATGATTGCGTCCCGCGTGTGTGGGGGAGTATGGCCAACGCGCGCGTTTCACGTAAGAACGCATCTTTAGGGCTCGCAACTCACGTTTAATGCTGTTTCATTTTAAACCCCTATATTTTATATTTGTTGATGACATTAAAGAATGATTTTAACACAGTTACATTACTCCTTCTGTGATTGAGTGCTCCTTCACTAGGTTTCCTTTTTCTCTTAGCTTATGATTCTCGATTGAACACAACAAGGAGGGCAAAATAAATTGTAATTTATTTCCTTAATAGACAAACACACGACAACCTCAGAATACACTTAATACAACACTTACTGGGATGGGGAACAAAATAAATTGTCCTTTGCACGAAAGCTGCAGAAATAAAGTCTCTGGCATAAAGTTCTTTTGCCTAGGTCGCAAGTTGCCAACCTAATAACTCGGCCAAATGAAGAAAGTTCGTAGTAGTTGGTTAGAATTTGTTAGAGAGACACCAGGGCTAACGAATTCCGGAGCTTGGGGTAAATCTTTGGTTGCGATGTTATTAACCCCTTGCGTCCTTGAGCTGCTACCGCTGTAGGCGAACAGAACCTTGTGCAAAGATTGGTTACAGTTTAGTTATAGGTGGAGCGGTTCAGGAGACATGTGGGTGTGATAGGTGATTAGAGGATGTTGATATGCAGCTAGGTGTGATGACTCAGGAGATTCCTTCCTCTCCTTGTCCCTCTCTCACATCTCCTGTCACCCTTTGTACGCCTTCCCACTCCTCTCCTTCACCTTCTACCTCTCTCCCCTTGCCGCAGCACGTTCCCCGCAGGTCCCGCATACCCACGCGCTCCCTTAACCCCTGCCTTGATCCTCCCCGCTCCCTCTCCCCAACGGTAGCTCCTTTACCTTCCCCTGTGGTGCCATCCGTCCCATTGCCTCCTCCTCGCGTGGTGCTCGTGGCGCGGCGTTCCACGTGCCTGGTGACGCGTCCGGTGCGTGCACCCCCTCAGCCCATGGAGGACGCGCGTGCATGCTCCTCCCTGCCTTTGCTGGCCATCGCGCGGGCACCCTCCTCTTGGCTCCGTCCCCCTCCTGCGATCTTCCCCTGCTCAGTGCAGGCCGTGCCTGTGTGGCAACCTCAGGTTACAGGGGGCGCACGCACAGACTCTTCTTATCAGGTTTCCCCTGTCTCCGCCTCCCAAGCTGTACAGGCCATTCCCCTGACTGCCCCTTCTGTCTCCTCCTCTTCTCCCCCTGACCTATCTCCTGCTTCTCCCACTGCTCTCTCTACTCCTCCCCTCTCTGTCATTGGTGCACCTTCCTTTATAAGCCCTGCCTGTCCACCTCTTCCTCGCTTTGCATAGTTCCTGTTTCCCTGTGTGTACCTGACCTATGCTGTGCTCCCTCTGTGCTCCTGTGATTACCTCCTCCTATGTTACTTTGGATTTCCCTGGCTTTGACTCCTGCTTACCCTGGACTACTCTGCTCTCTGGTATCCCTTTGAACCCTGCTACACATACGACTCCGCTGACCTCTGGCTTCCTAGGACCTGGCTTGCCCTCTGACGACTCAACCCTCTGGATCCCTGAAAATTGGCAAACGGACACGACTATTCTCATGGACATTCCCCAAGCATTGCAAGTATACTCTAACAACTCTTCCAACAGGCCCAGCAACGCTATACCAAACTCCGGGCTTGCTCCCACTGCTGTGGGTGTGTGGTATCATACCGTTCCCACCTCAGTACTGGGGTCTAGCTTGGTCTGCGAGCATACAGGCGTGACACTAGGGAGCGGTGCAGGAAACAGGTGGTAGTGATAAGGAGATCAGTGGATGTTGACACGCAGCTAGGGGGCGGTGCACACTTGTCACGTGTCAGTGATGCAAAGTACCATCACGTGACGAGAATGTGAGGTGGGGCCAGATCCAGTGTGGTCATGAATACCTCTCCGTGCGTGCTCACGTGGTGATGTCAACGGAGGTTCCTAAAGCTGTAGGTAAGGAGGGAGTGTGCCGCAGGGGACGCGTTCCCCGATTCCTTACATTAGGCTTGGGGGGCTGCTTCTCGGTGGAGCAGAGCCATTGTCACCCCAGACACTGCCTCACCTACTCCACAATGTGTATGGGACTGGCAAAGCCCCATGGCGTGATTCCCATTGGCCAGCCCAAATCTACCGCTTGCCGACATCTCACTCCCCTGTGGGGGTCTAAGATGCCTAGACAAACCTCCCTCCTCTGATTGGTGCAGACGGATGAGCCCTCATCTTCTCATTGACTGCACCGCCACAATCCACGCTGTGGCTGGTCGGCGGCCTCTGCTCCATGTTAAGAATAGCCGTCGAGGGCTATGTAAGGAGTGGGGCCAATCAGGGAACCAGAACATCTCTGGAGTCGATTGGAGACACGACTGGTGGGTTTTTCAAAAGTGCTCTGTGGGAAACAGAACTGCACTTGATGGGGAAGCGCCGGGGAAGCCAGCGCAAATGTGGAGTTGATGGGAGACATGGCTGGTGGGGGATTCAAAAGTGCTTTGTGTAAAAGAGCACTGAGAAGTGGGAAGATGATGTTTGGGGAAAGCCTACAGAAGCAGGCCCCCGCACCTGGTTGAGGCTAGTTTCTTACTCCAGGCCCCCAGTTGGTTAGTGTTTCACTGTGTTCATGTAATTTGTGTGTTTTCTAGCTTGCCAGAATTAACTTTTGTTTATTCAATTATTGTATCATGTCTGGTGATAATGATCCCGGTGCTTTAGGTGTTAAAAGTTCCTGTCCCCTGTTACAAGAATAACCCTCAACATTAACTGTCCAGTCATGAGTTTCATCCCATCATGTTTCAGTAATGCCTATAATATCATACTGCTTCCTGGAAGCTATTAATTATGAATTCAAGCTCACCCATTTTATCTGTCAGGTTTCTTGCATTAGCAACACGTATGTAAAAAAAAAAAAATACATATATAGTTCTCCTGGCTACTAAGTCTGCCATCTCTGGCATTAAGTCCTGGTAAAAGCAAGCTTGCCAGGAGTTATCATGGGTTTTCCCCACTCACAGTAGCTTCTTGATTGACATGGGAGACGGTGGGACAAGGCCTGTGTGTGTCCAATCATTGGATTCAGACATGATACTTACTTCCCTTGTACTTAAGGAGCTGCACTGCAAAATTTAGTCAGTGCCTCTACCTCAATGAGAGAGGCTGGTCTACCCTAGCAACTGTGCAGGGCTCTGCCAAATTTATACTCCCTCCCCTAGGGGAGTGGAGAGGGAGACTATACACTTTACTCACCAGGCAGTAACGGAAGATCATGGACTGCTTCAGGTGCCCTTGGCCTGGAGTGGAGGTCCAGAGTACATCCTGAGGTTGAAGCCCCAAGAAGTGAGCTGTGTATGCTGTAACATCTGCCAGTGCACTGAATAAACTGATCCTGTTTGCAGTCTCAAGCAGTAGGATATATTTCAATCTATCAGGGGGAGTGGAAGTGAGTTCTCCTGCAGGAATTGTCTCCACATCCATGGAGCTTGCAAGAGATGGAGGCGCTGACACAGAGAGAGAATCAGATCCAACCCCAGAAGCCTGTTCTTTGTTCCTCCACAACATCGCAGGAGACTGACATCTACTGTAGGCCAGCAGGTATGCACCACACCATGTAGTAGTGAAATCTCCAGAGGGTGGGGAAAACATTGCAACACATACATAGTGCAAACGTGTAAAAAAATGGCAAATAATGTTCTAACGAGTGATTGCCCACTCGTGGTGTTGGTGATTTTCAAACATGTGTGCAGTATACGAATCTGGTTCTGAAGGAAGTAACAGGAACCCTCACAGATCATAAAACAAAGAAGAAAAAATGCAGTGCAACACAATTTAATATAGCACAAACAAGAGCAAGACGCTGAATCCTGACAGGAGTGGAAGCTGCACTAGGCAAGCTATTTCAGAGATGCCGGGCACATAGTCTATCTAGGCCAAAGCCAATGTAGAGGGAGAAAGGGGGTGGCCCGGTATTAAAGGGGTTGCACCCCATTTGGCCATCCCCTGACCCCACTAGGGAGACAAGGGGTTAACGGGGCTGCAGTCCAGAAATGTGGTTTAACCCTTGTTATAGCATGAAAATGTATATTCCCCTGTCCCCATGCTTTATTGTTATATCTTGTTATATCAGTGTCTGCATCACACACACACTGGGATCCATCCGGGAGGGCAAGGGTTAATAGTTCTTTAGTGATTATAGCCCTTTGTGTAATTTTCCCGCCTTTTCAGGCACCATTTTGCAGAGTCCCATAGGCCGCAATTAGAGTTCAATGCATTTCAATGGCGGATCTTGCTGTTTTGGACCTGTTTCCCTCGAAGACCAGCAGGTGGCGTTCGAGAGGAGGAGCGGCGGTGTCCCATTGTAAGTCAATGGGCTCATTGACTTCAATGGTGATTCCTCGACGGCGCTTTCCAGGAACGAGTTGGCTGCCGTCCAAACAGCAAAGCGGATACTTTTTCTGAAAAAGAGCTTTGATCACTGATTAGTCAAGTTCAACGTTAAGTGGCATGGGAATCTACAGTTCTAGGGCACCCAGAAATATAATTCTTTTTGCCCCTAGTTCCTAGACCTCCCCCCACTCGACCACCACCGGGTCCCCGAATCCTGGACCCCCGAGAAGGGTCGCGCCGAGAGAGCAGGTCGCGCCATAGGTTCCAATGGCGGCGGCAGAAACAGCTCAGGAATTTGACTAAGTCCGAATAGCTACAAACCATCAATCCATACCTCCGGTTCCGGAGGGTCCCGAGGGCCAGGGTTTGGGGTACCTGTAGGAACTGCTCCGGCATGGCTGCAGAACCATCCTTGACTCTCTTTGACCAACCCGACGGAGTATGGACCCCCTTGAAAGTTCGGGAATTCTCCCATAGACTTCAACGGCGGCCAATTTCCATTGACCGGCTATGGCGGAGAAACCCCATAGACTTCAACGGCGGCGATGCCCCATTGAAAGTCTATGGCGGTGGATTCCCATAGCCGCCAACGGCGGCGGTTTGCCATTGAAAGGCTATGGCGGCAGAGCCCGTTGTTTTCAAAAGGGAATTTAGTGAAAAACCGTGATTTAATTTACAGCGGAGTTTTTTGTATTAAAATAGGAAACGGATTAAGTGGTACAGTGGCGACCAACTTTATTCTAACTCGGCTAGCTCCGCGAATTTCAGAATATCCCGGTGACGTGCGGTTTTGTGTCATTTTCGCCCGGAGTGTATTGCGTTATTTTCGCGCCGTGATTTAAGCATTTTATTCCCGCTGTCTGCAAATCTGCAATGCCGTGTAAAAACGCATGGGGGCGTTTGCGAGCTGTTGTCTTTGAAGTCTAATACCTTCGCGGTTCAACCTTCACAGTCTGTGCGTGCGCGCGCAGTAATAGTAAAATTGCATATTTAATTTATTTTAAAGTACAGTACTGTACATGCTCGGACCCTGTTGGGGTGAAGTGAGGGGATTCCTTTCATCTGGGGGCAAAATGAATTTTATTTATAGGTGCCCTAGAACAGAAGTTCCCACGCGAATTTACCTAGTTCCCACGCCAATTGCGCGCTCATTGCTCTTTTTTTACAATGTTGCCGATCTTGCGGCTTTGCGGTCAGGCAGTAAAAAAACAGTGCAGCAAGCCTCTACATTTGTTACACTGTCAAAGGAGCAAATGGAAACAATGTGAGGCAATTCAACATGTTCTTTTATTGGTGGAGTCAGTACAAAAACATTTATTTCCAAATACTGTACAATGTTGAAACATTTAAAGTGCACAGCAATTCTAACCATCAACACAATAATACATACTGCAGCCTTTAATAAATTCTTCTGCCACATTGAAATCGGAGAAACATTTACAAAACATTTGTACAACATGGAGATACCTGAAAAATGGATGTTTATACTGTATGAATATTAATTTATAATACAGTATACAGTATATATATATATATATATATATATATATATATATATATATATATATATATACTGTATATAAAATCCACTGTTTGTTTTTGGTGCATGGGGCACAGGGAGTTAAAGTGACTTGCTTTTTATGTACTGTATTTGGGGGTTGTCTTTGGTGGTTTATTCATCAAATTATTATGATGAACTGCCTTTTGAAATTGCAGTGCTATTAACTATTTCAGCCACACACCTCCAGAGTTTTTAATCCCTCCATAGCCAAGCGTCAATCGGCTGAGTCACCCTATCCTACCAACCCCCTCTCTCCACTGGGTCATTAATCTTCTGCATATTGCCATTGTGTTCTTAATCCACCCATAGCCGAGCTACAGTACAAAGACTGCGTCTAATCACACCATCCCCCTCCCCCAACCCTTAGAGGCCTGTTGTGTTAACGGTAACGCTTTGGAAAATCCCCTCTCGAATTTGAAATGTAAATCTGATGTGCACAGCACTGTGAGAATTGAGAGTAAACTGATACTGTATTTCATCAGGGTGTGAAAACATTTGTCAGTCATTATGGTTTACAGTCACATGTTTTAAATACAATACAGTACATTCTTTAATATCTTTAAAATAAAAATATATAAATATATAAGTATAATTTAAAATAATCCGTTCTGTGGGTCTGAGCGGGTTGAATTGGAGAAACATTTACAAAACATTCTTATTCATTGGTGCACTGTAGGGGTGGCTGTCAATGATTGATTCGCAGGAAAGTGAATAAATATTTTATTTTATCAGGAACCAAAAAATACAAATATAAAAATAATCAGGAATAATACATAATGCAGTCTTTATTAAGTTCTTTTGGCAGCTTGAAATTGGATAACCATTTGGAAAACATTTGTAAAACATGGGGAAACATGAGTAATGCACATTTATAAGAATATTATTTAATACTATATACAGTACTGTAATGTACTGTATAATATATATATACTATATACTGTATAGTAATATTATTTTTCCCGTCTTTGTTTTCCTCATTCTGTCTGCAGTACAGTAGTTTATTGAGAGAGGAGAGGTTTTGTGTACATCATTACTGCTGTTTATATACTGTACATTTGACTGTACAAGCAGATTTGACTGGACACAACGCCCCCATCTCCCCCTAAGCCACCCTTTTTCCTGGAACGACAAGAAAACAAAAAAATAGTTCAGTTACTGTACTGTACTGTACTATATGTGCGTACTGTACTGTATTATGGCAGAACTACTGTAGGTGGATGGTGCAGCTTTCTCTGGAAAGAAATAAATGGAGCAGTTAGTAGGCAGTTACTGTAGTACTGTCAAACTAGTCTACTGTACACTGGAACTACTGTATACTCTGACTACTGTTAAATTCTATGTACTGTAACCTGATGGCTGGTGCTGCTCTCTCTGTAAAGAAAAAACTAACAACTGTATGCTCTTACTATCTGGAAAGAGTATAAAAAAAGTCTGGAAAAAATATGTGCCATACTTACCTGTATCATACAGTACTTACAATACTTACAAAAGCCAGCCTTGACAAAGCAGTACTAGCGAAACGTACGTCGGCGATTGATGACGTCATCACGTCAGAGGGGCGGGACATGTGCTTACGGTCAGAGCGCTTCCTATCCCCAGCAGGCTCCGAAATGGGGCTTCGCTACTACAGCATTCTGTAAATAGTTATCTAAACCACGAGCGCACCCCTGGCTGATACATTTGAGCACCCGGTTTCCAGCTGATGGTGCCCGGCCATGTCATTAGAGGTATGCTCGTGTACACAGGACGAATGAATCCCGTGATTCCTCCATGGTTCATGTTAACAGGCACTACTTGTGTACTGTAGTAGCACTTACCAATCTTGCTCTCTACACTGTATGGATAAACACATGACTATACGATTCATGTTTACAGGCACGACTAGTGTACTGTAGTAGCAGTTACTGACTTTATACCCTATGGAAACACACATGACTATACGATTCATGTTAACAGGCACGACTTGTGCACTGTTCAGCAGCTACTGACTCTGCACTCCATACTGTCTCCATACAGGCGGGGCAATTTACGGTCCCTATGCATGTGAACTGGCACTGTGTGTGCAATCATAGAGTCATTATTGATACATCTACGACCTACTGATCACTGGGCCGTACAGATACTCACCTTGATACTTACCTGTGTGGATATCTGCACATGTCCCTGCTGTAGATCACCATCACACCATTCTTTACATACTGTGGTGGTAGTAACTAGGACCTAGGAGTATGGACCCTATATTACCATCTACATACGGTTCCCCATATTGGGAATCTAACATGTTAACAGACACTACTTCTGTACTGTTTAGATAACCACTAATACGCACTGCTTATTTGCTAGTAGGCTTATAGTTATTCACTGTGACTATCTACCTCAGCACGTACAGTATCTGGCCATATCCTTATCATAGGACATCAGTGTTATCCCCTACCACATACTACGGTGGGGACTATACTGATATGGGCAGTTGTCTACATCAGCATTGGTCAATATAGGCGTTTAGATAGCACATGGACTGTTACCCTGGTCCATTCGTCCAATTTTAATTTGCTGTATACTGGCTCATAATAGTATCTCACTTGACCCACAGCGTTTCCCCTATATTTTATTGTTCTGAATCACGACTCAAATAAAGGATTATATAATTTTACAGTTCACTCACTCCTCCCCATCACCACATGGTATCTGGTATACCTGTTCATATATACTAGTGTGTGAGTGCTCTCCTTGGGGCTCTTGCTCTTTTGTTGTTACCCTATCTTTTTATCCCCTGATAGTAGCACCTCCACTTCACATACATCCAGCTAGCAGTAGCGAGGGTTCCCTTCCCCCCCTCTCCCTCTAGTACTTACAATACTACAGCACAGTACTACTTTCCTAATGCTTGCTCATTACGCGCGATGACAATGGGCAACACAGTGGCAATATGGTCTATATATTTATTGCAGCGTTCCATGGTGAGCACATCGTTCCAAAAACTGATTATGCCTTTCAACAACTCGTCCTTTTTGGAGGGTTTCGCCACTTTCCGGATATCGTTCTTCAGCTGATGCCAGACCATTTCGATCGGATTGAAGTCTGGCGATCTGTCATTG
Source organism: Ascaphus truei (assembly GCF_040206685.1). NCBI lineage: Eukaryota > Metazoa > Chordata > Amphibia > Anura > Ascaphidae > Ascaphus > Ascaphus truei. The sequence goes on from NC_134500.1 coordinate 41,443,316, forward strand.
GAAAGAAAGGACAATTGGTTTAAGAGCTAAAAACAGTGGGGAACAAAAATGGGACACAGTCTACTGCACTTACTACGCTGGCGTCTTCACCCAGTTGATGCCACGCTCAAGGATATGCGCCGTTGACGCGGTGTGCTTGGGATAGTTGTCCTGGTAGAAGCGGTGACCATTGGGGAAGTCGCGTGTGATGTATTGCACTATCTCGGCACAATGTTGTCTTGGAAGAAAGCTTTATTCATGATTCCTATAGCAAGAAAAGAAAAGTGCTCAAAAATCTGCACAATAGTACAGTACAGTGCATACGGTAAGGCAACACTAGTCAAGTACACTGCATTAGGCGACATTATATTTGATAAATTTTACCTTCAAAGATGACAATGCATCCCAGTCCATGCCTAGAGATGGGACCCCACACATGCAGCTTCACAGGGTGTTTTGGCCGTGGCTTCAAAGATATGCGGCCTTTTTTGTGGAACGCAAATCCTGCAAATCTCTCCAGCGACACAGTAGACTCATCAGTGAAGATGCAATCCTGGAAACTCTCCCCGCTGTCGATCCATGCCTGGGACTGGATCACTCTTTTGATTTTGTTTGCGTCCCGTATCATGGGGTACGCTCTGTAATGACAAGGAATAAAAAAAATTAGCGGCACAGTGCAGTACAGTTTGCGAAACAACACTTTTACCTCCTGTACTGTCCAGTACTAACCTCACACGTCCATATTTCCATCCAATGCTGAGTCTCATCTTCTTTATGCTAGTCTCGGATATAGTCAGGTTGTGCTTTTTCTGCAGAGTGTTTTTAACCCTTAATGCACTCCTCTCATCATTCTCCTCACTTATTTTGTCCACCAGAAGAGTTGTCTCCCTACAATGTAAAGAAATTATATTGTTTTATTAATATGCAGCAATATAAAATGTATATAAATGTAATGTTGTAATATACAGTCAATATAAATATACAAAAAATGTATACCTTTGTACTATAAATATAAATATACATAATAAATATACTGTTGTAATATAAATATAAATATACATCCTATATACTGTACTGTATACCGTTGTAAGATTAATTGGAATATACAAAAAATGTATACTGCTGTACTATAAATATAAATAGACAAACTACTGTATGTTGTAATATAAATCAACAGAAATAACAACAGTATTACAGTAGATACAGAACTGTACTGTAAATGTACAGTACAGTTTTCTATATTTATTTTTGTTAAGTTTTATAAATTTACTTACGCGTTAGTTACCCTTGGTGCCCTTTTCCGGTCTCTGTTTTTTCCGTATGCATGATAGCTCACGGTGTTTGATGGCACAACGAGGCCAGAAGTAGCTAACCAGCATTGGATAGCAGCAATTCGGTGTCCGCTCGTGTACATCGCCTTAATTCGCATGCTGAGATCCTTTGAAATCTTTTTAACAGGTATTGCTGCGAGTAGAAAGAAATAAGAAACACAAGCATGTATATTCGATGTGTATTATATGTGCAGCAATCCACAAAATGGATGGTGTATTTATACGGTAATGACTCACATTAGAGTACGCCCACTTTCAACACCTGTACCTGGTCGCCATGCATAAAAGGTCACACACTTTGCATAGCCCACCACTCCGTGATCTTTATCTGAACTTGCCCTTGTCCAGATACTGTACTGCATTGTGTCACATGCTTCCATGGAGCAACCCCGGTTCTATGGACGCAAGAACCCACTCACCTCTGCCGTGCCTGTCTGTCACGGGGACGCGCTTAATAACACATTTATATTTTGTGGGTCCTGATTGAGCAGAACAGGTTGAGCAAAATAAACTGAGATTTATTCCCTTGATAGGCAAACACACGACAACTGCAGAATAAACTTAATAATTACACTCACGGGTAGAGAAACAGAGGATAATGTCCAGAAAGGTGCCAAAGCAGCAGAAGATTGTCCTTTAAAATGTAGTCCATTTGCAAATTGCCAAATAAATAGCCCCAGTCCAATCCTTCTGTGAATGTGCAAAGTCCTTTCTGGTTCTCTGGGATTTGCTGGATACCCAGGGCTAACGAAATCCTGAAGCAGGGCAAGTTTCCTTGTTGCAATGTTTTTAACCCCTTGCGTTCTGGAATCGTAGCCGCTGTACTTAGGTCTTATCCACTTGAAGAAATCAGGTTACAGCAACAACACAGGAATGAGGGGTACAGGCCTTTTTAAGGATAAGGGCCTGTGGGGTTTACATTAGCCTCATCCCATTGGCAACAAATTATCTTGATCCTATCAGAACCTGCCATGTCACAGGGGCAAATCCTACAGCCAGCTCAGGTAACTCTGAGTATGCTCAGTGAGCAGCTTGGTAGCACTGCTAAGTAAAAAGGGCCCACTCATTTCTGGGGACGCAATGTCTGGAGTTTGGGTCCCGAGGTGTGAAATATCCAGGAGGAGTAACAGGATCTGCTACTCATAAACATCCTGATTAAGTGACACTTTACGAATCTGGGGTCTTTCATCCCAACAGGGGGCTCCTGTATGCATAACATTTGTTCCTACTGCTTCACAAAGGCAGGCAGACAAAAAAATAGCATCTGGCCGGTACATTTTAAAACAGTAACAGAAAGGCACTTCACTGCAGGTAGAGATTAGCCTGCAAAATGGGGACAGCCATGCATATAGAATTAACCCCTTCATCCCCAACGCGAAATAGGGGTAACCAGCTGAGCCCACTGCCTTTATTAATGCGCTGATTACCCCCATTTTCGCCACACTGTCATGCTGAAAAAGCGAAAGGCGGTTGCCGTTTCCACGCCAAGGGCAAAGCGACAGGCTAAGGCCAATAAAGAAAATCTTCTGCTGACCCCAAAGGTTAAGGGTTTAATTAGACGTAAGCCTCATTATGTGAAGAAGATATATGGTGATGTACTCTCGACACAAAACGATTGGCAGCCAACCCATCGAATCCGCAGACCACTTCCTCCCATATGCTTCGACGACTCTGCTGTAGCTGTCCCTGAAATCTTCATCCCATCTTCTCCACCCCCATCCACGGGTCACTGTCTCCTTTGCGCTTAGACGACTCTGCTTCTCGCCCGGAAATCCATAGGTCACTTTCTCCATCCCTCTTCGACGACGCTGCCGCTTCTCCTCTACCGGGTATCCACAGGTAAACCTCCTCCACTCTCTATCGATGCCGCTTCTGTCCATGGAACCCCCATCTCATCCTCTGTTGAACCCATCCCCCCAGATGTCCAGACGCCATGCACAAGAATCAGCTCGTTAGACCGGATGCTGAATGGGATAAGTGTGGATCTCCCCGGGAATTCTATTGTGCTGGCAAAGATAGATCTGCTTTTGGAGACCATGTTAAATGTGGAGCAATGGATGCTACAAATGGAACAACGGATGGATCAACGGATGGAGAAGATAGAGGCTGACATTGCGGGCATACATTATTTGCTCGGTGCTAATGCCCCTGTTTCCCCGACGCCAGAGCAGGGATAAAATTTGCCCCTAGATGTTAGGAACCCCCTCACTTGACCCCAACAGGGTCCGAGCAGTAATGGCGGCGAGAAAGGGTGACGCCGGCGAGGAGGGTCCTACCATTGAGCGTAATGGCGGAGAAAGCTTTGAACCGGCTAAGTCAGAATGAACAGAAACCTGGAACCCACAACTTCGGTTCTGTTCAACCTAAAGGGCTCAGATTCGGTCACCATGTAGTCCTAGTTGCGGCAGGATTGCATGGCAAATTGCGACCCTCTCGTGGCAACAGAACGGAGTCAGGGTAATGTTAAAATTCAGGTTTCTGCCATTGACTTGCATGGCAGAAAAAAAGCCACTTTGGAAATGTGCTTTTAAACTGTCTTTTGGTATCTCCGGTTCCGGGGGTCGTGCAAGGCTGATATTTTGCCACTATGGCAAGGGTCCTTCCGCATGAGGACCAGGTGAATTTCAACCCACTCAGACCCACAGAACGGATTATTTTAAATTATATTTATATATTTATATATTTTTATTTTAAAGATATTAAAGAATGTACTGTATTGTATTTAAAACATGTGACTGTAAACCATACTGACTGACAAATGTTTTCACACCCTGATGAAATACAGTATCAGTTTACTCTCAATTCTCACAGTGCTGTGCACATCAGATTTACATTTCAAATTCGAGAGGGGATTTTCCAAAGCGTTACCGTTAACACAACAGGCCTCTAAGGGTTGGGGGAGGGGGATGGTGTGATTAGACGCAGGCATACTGAGTCTTTGTAGCTCGGCTATGGGTGGATTAAGAACACAATGGCAATATGCAGAAGATTAACGACCCAGTGGAGGGAGGGGGTTGGTAGGATAGGGTGACTCAGCCGATTGACGCTTGGCTAGGGAGGGATTAAAAACTCTGGAGGTGTGTGGCTGAAATAGTTAACAGCACTGTAATTTCAAAAGTCAGTTCATCATAATAATTTGATGAATAAACCCCCAAAGACAATCCCCAAATATAGTACATAAAAAGCAAGTCACTTTAACTCCCTGTGCCCCATGCACCAAAAACAAACAGTAGATTTTATATACAGTATATATATTGTGACAAACGCCCCTCTTTTGTAGCGCTGACGTCTGTCTGGGTTCTTCCCGACACAGTCTTCTAGGGTTATTTATACAAAAAACGGGATCATGCAAAGTATTACATTGCTTAACTCAGGCTTCTGCCTGCTTTATTTTCATCCAAGTAAGGCACTGCAGCTTTAACATGTGTAGGTTAGAGGCACTCAGATATTTTCATTCAGTGGTTTACTCATATCAGTGTTATAACATTTCACACAATGTCACTTTTAAGAAATATAAACCAAATCATATAAAGAAATCCTATCCCTTTCAGGGATTTAACTACACATCAGAATCAGCCTCTAACTGCGGCTGGGCCAACTAACCTGGTTCCCCAGCTTAAAACAATGCCCTCTCATTTAGGGTCACTAGATACAGCACAGTCTTTTAGCAACAGCAATAAACATTTGTTTTGTCTTATCTGTTCGTGGTGGGAACACGGTCCCAAGTGTCCAGGCAAATCCTCTGGTACTGTGATACTTGGAGGGGCCGTTCATCCCGAAACTGGATACAGGGGAGCAGCGATACCCCCAGCCTCCAGGCTCTAAGGAGAGAGAGTGAAATGCAAACCTCTCTGTTCTAAATACCTGTGCAAGTGATTAGAAGAGCAGGTGAGGGAGAACTAGAGCCATTGTAATCTGTGGTCTGGATTTTCCATCCAGCAGTCTGAGTTAATGTGAAGCTGTGGAATGGATCATTTTTAACTATTCCTGCACTTTCGGACCTAAAACGGGGCAGAAAGCTGCCTAACATCTTTGGACTATGTCACAATATATACTGCATATATACTGTATTATAAATTAATATTCATACAGTATAAACGTCCATTTTTCAGGTATCTCCATGTTTTACAAATGTTTTGTAAATGTTTCTCCGATTTCAATGTGGCAGAAGAATTTAACAAAGTCTGCAGTATGTATTATTGTGTGTTGATGGTTAGAATTGCTGTGCACTTTAAATGTTTAAACATTGTACAGTATTTGTAAATAAATGTTTTTGTACTGACTCCACCAATAAAAGAACATGTTGAATTGCCTCACATTGTTTCCATTTGCTCCTTTGACAGTGTAACAAATGTAGAGGCTTGCTGCACTGTTTTTTTTACTGCCTGACTGCAAAGCAGCAAGATTGGCAACATTGTAAAAAAAGAGCAATGAGCGCGCAATTGGCGTGGGAACTAGGTCAATTGGCGTGGGAACTTCTGTTCTAGGGCACCTAGAAATAAAATTCATTTTATTTGGCAACAGAACGGAGTCAGGGTAATGTTAAAGTTCAGGTTTCTGCCATTGACTTGCATGGCAGAATAAAAGCCACTTTGGTAATGTGCTTTTAAACTGTCTTTTTGTATCTCCGGTTCCGGGGGTCGTGGAAGGCTGATATTTTGCCACTATGGCAAGGGTCCTTCCGCATGAGGACCAAGCGAATTTCAGCCCGCTCAGACCGACACAATGTGTTATTTTACATTATATTCGTGCAATTGGCGTGGGAACTACTTAGGGCCCCGGTCAAGGTCACGGGCAATTGGCGTGGGAACTTCTGTTCTAGGGCACCTAGAAATAAAAAAAATTTTGCCCATAGATGTTAGGCACTGTATACCACTGTACAGTATACTGTAGAAGACACATAATGAAACGATACTGAACATGTAGAATAAATGCATAGTTTTATTTATTCGGGTTTATTACACAGTATACGGTACGGCCGGAAAACTTCAGCATACAGTACAATATTATCCATTGAAATCCTCCCATTAGCCGTTTTCTTTTCTGAGGAAAAACAAAAAGAAAAGTTTTAATGTACAGTAATGGTCAGACCCCTAAAGAAGTACCCAGCCAGCCCCACCAAAATAATACGGCAACAATATAGTACACACCATAGAATTTCCCATTCAGCTGGCATCGGCGCCGGTCCACTGCCAGTCCAGCTTTCTTCATCATCCACGTCGATAGTTTGCAGTGGGACTAGTCCACCTGTAGTCAGCAGGTGAGGCTGGAAATTGCTTAGGTACATGCAAGCTTCATCAAAACTGCACGCAAAATCCGACTCAGGCTCAGGGTTGTCACTGACAGTGGGACCGTCATTGGAAGCCGGTGCTGGTGCTGGTGCTGGTGCATTGCTTGGCAGCGACTGTCGCTTCTTAGTTGGTTTTAACATGACCCTTCGCCTTTTGCCGCCTCCATGATCATAGATACGGGAAAAATCCGGTGACACACACCAATACCCTCCAACAAATTGGGGCTCAATACGGTGAAAACAGTGATCGCTACATAACCTTTTCCTTACTGCACGCTTCCACGTATGAGGAGTTGGCGAAAATTTGTAAAAGTCATAGTTTTCGATAAAATACTGATAAATTTGAGCAACTGTTGCCATCTTATCATCTGTTGCATTAATCGCGGCCCATATCAAATATGCGTAACTTCTGTCGGGTTTTTGGAAAGCGGGCTGCACTTGAACACTCATGGCGGGTGGGTCTCTGGAGAATAGTGTAACAGAAACTGAAACTGGTCTTTGTCTTTCTTTAATATGAAAAGCCTAAATTGATACATTTTTGCAACTCTTCCTTCAGTCTCAAGGCCAAGGCCAAGTTACAATAGCACACTGTGGTACAGTATATTTTTTAAACGAAACACCTGCAAGCCGACACATTACTGATTCGGCGCATTACAATTCATGAATTTCTGCCATCTGGCGGACACGCGAAGCATTGCAGCCTATTAAAATCTGAACCATTATCAATAAACGCATCAGCCGGGCATGACCCGTGGCTGGGAACGCAAGGTGAACGCGGCATGCGCCAGGTGAACAGCGTCGCATTCCAGGAACAAGCCATGGACAAACTGGTGATTTGTTAGAATAAAAGCTGCCGCAGCAGTATATGTGTAACTCCGGTTCCGAAGGTCGTAGCAGGCTGAAACTCAGACCATATGGTGTCCCAGTTCCGGCATTGAGATCTGGGTAGTTTGGACCCGCTGGACCAAATGGAACCTGATATTTTAATATGTTTGTATTTTTCCTATAATACTGTATCCCAAGGCAGGGATAAAACCCAGAGGAAATTCCTTTGCATACAATGAAGCATATGGTCAGAGAGGCGACCCAATGTCTAGGACCTAAGTACTGTTCAAAGGGTTTTTCCACCCTCACTGTTTACCTGAGGGCGGAGACGACTCAAACCAGAGCAGTCTGTGAGTGTCATATTGTACACCTTCCAACAAAGGGTATCCTGCCAGAAATTCCATTTGGTAGACTGGCTGGCATTCCTGATGTAAATGTGGGGCTACAGAAATGAGACCCCAGGGTCCTAGTGCGCATGAGCTAACTAGCAGGAGGGCATGGATTAAAATGTGTTCCCACGTTAAAGATTGGATACAGAAAATTGTTATCCAATAGCCTGTACTTAAGGTTAAGGATAGGGTTACAAAAGATATATAAACTGTGGTCAACCCTATATCCTTGGTCTTCTGATACCATCTTGATTGTTACCTGATTGCTGGAGAATTGCTATCTGATACTTCTCATTCCCCACCCCAAGTAAGTGTTACTTCTTGCCTGTTACTGTACTATATTGCTGTGTTCACCTATTTAAGGAATAGATATACTTTATTATACCTAAGCCTCGTTCAGTTCAACCCAGTTATTTGGTGTATTATTATAGCCTGTCACAAATCTCCCGTCACAGCCAATAAATAAAAATAAATGTTTATGTATTCCGTAGAGATAGGCAAACACACCATGGATTACCATAGACAGAAGAAAATACACTTATTGGGGGTTTGGGGTTGAAAACTAACTTTCCTGATTGAAACAAAGTCTTTAAATAGTTCGTTGGTTGACCGGGACTTAGCCCGAAAAGTCCTGGAAAGTCCTGGAGCTCACATCGGCATGAGCCTCCAGCAGCTCCCACTCTTTCCACTCCAAATGGTGCTGAAAGTCTCACTTAGAAAATATCTGGTTCCAGACTTCAGACGCTGTCCGCTGGAAATGTTACTGAAAGTGGGACTTAGAAACGTTTCTGCTTAAAGTCCTGTAGCTGTTTCCGTGCTGTCTCCTTCGAAATATTCAAACTTTTGATGGAGAAGAGAAAGACCCCCACATAAGTGTCCCTACCACTTGCACTCAAAGTAACTATTTGGATATAAAGATCTCAAATGATCCTACAGATTCTAATATCCAGATTAAGAGAACAAAGTTATGATATAAATATCCTCTTATGTTTTACTAATAATTGGAAAAAAAATACAGTTTTATTAAACATTTGACGTCGACGATTCGTGATTTTATTTACAGTGCAGTAAAATTCAACAATGAGAGGCTGCATATATCAAGTAACATGTGTAGGTATCCAAATACCATGGATTAATTGTGTAGTTTCTGTCCACAATAATACACTAATAGGTGGAATATTTTTATTAGTAACAAATAGATATCCAAGTATAATCTAGACCTCTAATTTGATGTAGTATCTTCACATCATATAACTCCTCATAGATGTTTAATGTCCATAGAGGTCTAAGTCTTTAATCTTGTATTCCACTTATAGCTTATATAGAAAGGTGCAATAGCATAATAACCATATAAGGATGAAGTCAGACATCAGAACTAAAATATCCAGTTATAAATGAACAGATGGTGAATTAACCATCTACATTTGCATACATGCTTTAATATTTAGAGGTGTAATAGGTCACGATAATACAATAAACTGCAGCTGTATCTCTCTATGTATAAATGGCTAGCCCATAGTATATTATTGCAACCACCTGCTTATATATAGTGCCAGTAAGGACATAAATATGCTCTTCGTCACAATATTAATAAGTGTGGAGTGTAGAAAAACGACCACAAGACTAAATATAGTCTGCATAGCATAGATACAAAATAGCATCATGTGTCCTAAAGTCTAAATAACAAACTTCAATGATCAAAACGTTACATGGAGTAGCCCAAGCACACACAATTGAGTAACATTGTATTGAGCATGAAACGAAGCTTCTAATGCATGCTAATATCCAGCAAATGTTAACTAGCCTGACAACCTGACCAGCTGAGACGGCTGTATGTATCACCAGAGCAGAATAGTTTCTGCAATTAACTCCTTCTGTATAATATCACCAAGTGGTAATAGATCTGAATTGCACACTTCAGTATTCCAAGCAATATAGCACACAGATTCGTTACATAGCATTCAAAAATTCCCATGTCAATATTTATCACAGATTGAGTATCAATACTTAGCACATATAGGTAGATGTTGCAGCGTGACAATCTGGAACAGCTGTTAATCTAGCCTGAGCAGAGTGAATCCTACAAATGATCTCCTCATATTCACGCATAAAGGCAACATCGCGATCACTAGTGCTCAGTATTGGATGACGGCACAGCACAACTTAGCCAGGAGAATGAAGCTATACAACCTGATCTTGTCAGTGAGGGACAGAAAAACTACCGCAGCCTCTCATCATTGGCGCCACCGTCGTCAAACCGGAGAGGGAGAAAGTGCTACACAGGTTTTGTACAAAAAAACATACAATTATAACCAAAGAGAACAAACCAGAAAAATACAAAGGTTACTGTGATCCAGGCAGTGGCTTCCAGAGTGTTTACTAAAACAATTATTCATATGTATAATCTAACAAACATGGAAGGTGTATCAATTTATAAGTGTGTGAAAGGGTCTTGCACATCTTGAAGTAGGTAGCAGCACATTGCTATGCATATGAAGAGAAAGGTCTACACAACCTGCAGTAATGTGGCAGCAAATTGCTGGATGTGTTGTGCAGGAATTAAAAACATATCATGGGCAGGATAGCAATCTCCTGTTAAGAGGAAACTTCACTTCACACAATTTGGTTAACGATTATGGTCACAAAACATTGCAGTTCCTATAAAGAGTGCTAATAGGAACATTACAGTACATGGTTACATAACAACCCACAGGGTGACTAATGACCTATTCATCCATTAATATATACATATTATTTGATAACTGAAATACAACTTTATAACACATCACAATTCTGTTATAAAGCTTAAAAAACATAGTTGTTTTATTGTTACATTATTAAAATATGTACAGTAATTCATATGATGTGTATGTTACTATGATTTTTTTTCTTAGAAAACATGTTACATACATAGAATTCTAAACTAATCATTTGCAGAACAGGTGTAATACAGGGTTTTTGAATCTCCCATTCAATAACAAATATTCATATCTGACAATTAAATAATACAGAGCTCAGTACGGGGGTAATGGAACAACATGACAGCAATGCAGACTTTTGTGCTACTTATACATATATAGTGAATCCCCAGACCATCTTTATATATTGGTATGCACTTTATTTGAAACTGATACTGTACAATAATATGTTCTTTGTGTCACTGTATGAGGATGGAGGTGGCACATGTAGTCTGAGCAAAGTAAAAGTGACAGAAATAGACAGATATGAAGACAATCTGGCAAATCCCAAGAAGTCTAAAGTTGCCAAGCCCAATAAGGCTGTGAAGAGCCCGGCGACTAAAAAGGTTGCAAAGCCCAAAGCTGCTAAGAGTCCAGCTAAGGCCAAGGCAGCAAAGCCCAAGAGGGCAGCAGCTTCTAAGAAGTGAGACCGAGAACTTCAGCCTCTTACAAACACAAAGGCTCTTTTAAGAGCCACCACAACCCCACAAAGAGAGCTCTGCACATAATGTGTAACTTAGAATGTGTCTCCATCTTATCACATGCAATGGTTTGTTTTACACCGGAGAACAGGCAAAGAAAATAAACCTAGTATGGGCTCTGACACCAACTGGATGTGAAATTAAATAGATACAAAACCAACTCTTTAATAACCAAAATTAAAATGATGGGTTTTAATACGAGTATTAAACGCTAGGATCCTAAGGTCTGAACACTGTTCAGTGTTCTGGATCAGTAAATATGACAGCGAGGAAACCTCAGTGTGTAACAAGCAGTGGTGGACTAGTGGATAAATCAACTACTGTCCCCAAGGAATCAGTCATGTGGTCACTGTAACGGACTACCGTAGAGCTACAATCAGTGTAGTTGCTGTATCAACCCAGATCCTAGCCTGGTCTGCCTCGTTGGCACAGCGCACTATATAGATAGATATCCAAATCAGCAAGTGAGGATACTACTATAATGTGGTGAAAAGAGACCTCGCCTCATTAGTGTAAACAGGTATTCACACTAGGCCAGTGTTTGCCATTAGTGATTTGCAGCTATCAGTACTTACCTAAGCGCACACCCTGTAAGATTTGTTCCTTACCTCAGATCCTTATAAGGACTGTTGTTTAGTATGTTACTTGAATCTCATAGAACACACTACTACTTTAGACCCGGAACCTATACAGTTCCAGTATTGAAGGTCAGAACACCTTCAGGTCGTTGTTTTTAATACCCAATATTTTACATACTTGTTACAGTTAATAAAGTTATGTTTTAAACCATTCATTCATCACCAGAGTGTGAAATTGAGTGCTATATTTGGGTTCTCTACCCCACCTTCTTCTGTGCATATACCCAAAGCACCGTTCACCATTTACTTGTCAGTGGCAGAAGCAGGGGCTCCCCTATTGCTTTACATTAAAAGATCAGTACATTGTGGAGGTCACAATAATAGATAATTATGTAGTTAGGGTACAGTGGGTGCTAAACAATGAGCAAACAGACAGGAACCTGTTAATATTGATCTACTAGCCAATTTGATTGATAATTTGGTGGCTCTGAAAAGAGCCTTTGTGTTCTGGGTGTAAATGAAGTGGGTGCAGTTAGCCTAAGCTCTCTCCCCTCTGATCCTGCGGGCCAGCTGGATGTCCTTGGGCATGATGGTGACTCTCTTGGCGTGGATAGCGCATAGGTTGGTGTCCTCGAAGAGCCCCACCAGATAAGCCTCGCTGGCCTCCTGCAGAGCCATGACGGCCGAGCTCTGAAAGCGTAGATCAGTCTTGAAGTCCTGGGCGATCTCCCGGACCAGGCGCTGGAAGGGCAGCTTGCGGATAAGCAGCTCGGTGGACTTCTGGTAGCGGCGGATCTCCCGGAGAGCCACAGTACCGGGCCGGTAGCGGTGAGGCTTCTTCACTCCGCCGGTGGCCGGAGCGCTCTTTCTGGCAGCCTTGGTCGCTAGCTGCTTACGGGGAGCCTTTCCTCCGGTGGATTTCCGGACGGTTTGCTTGGTCCGGGCCATCCTTTGCTGTGACAGTGATCCTCTCCGATCCTAACCTAACTCTGACTAAAAATCACTGACCGTTCTGTTCTGACTGACAGATTAAATCTGTCAGTGGTGATATTGGATACCGAGGCTTGAGCCTCATTACTCCAAGTTCTCTTGTTGAGTGTATTGTCGCACTCTTTAGGAAGCTTCTTGATCTGTGTTACTTGCCACAGTTGAGTTGGTTTCACAGGTTCAGCGCTGTGATGGGTCGTGGGTAGCGGTCAAATGGGTTTGCAGAGATCGCAGCAAGCTTCTTGATCAGCGGGTTTGAGTTCTGGTCCAGTTCCTTGTAGAATTTCTTGTTGAGCTTCTTTAGATGTTCATCTAACATCTCGATACCCAGTTCCCTATGAAGGTCTGCTATTCTTGTAGGAAGTGGAGCGTTGGACGCAATCCGCAGCGCCTTGTTCTGTAATTTTTGGAGAGATGATCTTTGATGTTGGTGGCAACCACTCCACACCGGGGAGGCGTATGTCATTGTGGGTCTAATGATCGCCTTGATCACATTGACTTTGCTCTTGATGGGCATGGTCCTTGTCTTCAGCAGAGGGTACAGTGCTGCCAGCTTGGTTGTTGCCTTCTGTTGAATCTTCTCAATGTGGTTTCTCCAGCTTAGTTTGCTATCTAGGATTACACCTAGGTAAGAGCTGTTTGGCTCCCATTTGACAGCCTCTCCGTTGAGGGTGATTGGCGGGTGTGCCTTGATCCTCTTTTTGGTAAACAGTGTAGCTGTAGTCTTGCTGGAGTTCAGTCCTACTTGCCAGTCGCTGTACCATGTTGATAGCATGTCTAGTGCTTTCTGGATGTTCTTAGCTACTTCTTTCTCTCTGAAGGACTGGGAGATGACTGCCACATCGTCTGCGTAGAGTGCCAGTTGAGTCTTGTGGAGGTCTGTGGGGATGTCATTCATGAAGAGGTTGAAAAGGAAAGGTCCCAGGACTGATCCCTGTGGCACGCCAGCGCGGATGGGGCGTGTTGTTGAGAGCTCTTCCCGCACAGCCACGTGGAATGTGCGCTCCCGCAAGTAGCTTGCAGTCAGCTTAATCAGGTAGTTTGGGAATTTCAGGTTGATCATTTTGTGCAGTAGTCCTTCATGCCAACCTCTGTCAAACGCTTTGGCCACGTCCAAGAAGACAACTCCAGTTGATTTGTGGATGTTGAATCCATGGCTTATTATGTCAACGACTCGCAGCAGCTGATGGTTGGTTGAGTGGTCCTTCCGGAATCCAAATTGCTCCTTTAGTAGAATGTTTTTACCAGAGGCAAAGTGGCGGAGGCGCGTAAGAATAACTTTCTCCAGGAGTTTCGACAGTCCAGAGAGCAGGCTTATCGGACGGTAGTTTGCAGGATCCCTCCGTGGTTTTCCAGGCTTTGGAAATACAATGACCTTGGCTTCCTTCCAGGATTGAGGAAAGTGCTGGAGCCGCATGCATGCATTGAAGATTTCTGTGAGGCATTCCATGGCTGCCGGCGGAAGCTTCTTGATGGCCAGGTTGGTAATTCCGTCACTTCCTGGTGCTTTGCCATTTGCCAGCTTTTCTGCAAGTTGCATTATCTCAGTCCTGGTGCATCCTTCAAGGGTTTCCGCTTCGGTCTCTGGTAGGTGCTCGGTAAGATGCCTGTTAACTCCTTGCTCAACTTCCCGTGCTATTTTGCTGGCTTGGTTAGGCCTAAAAGTTGTCTCCAGTGTGTCAGCGAGAACCTCTGCCTTGTCCTTGTTGCTACATGCCAGGTGGGTCTGGCCCTGGATCGGTGGATTAGGCTCCTTCTTCCCGGTCAGGCGTCAGGTCATTCTCCAAACAGAGTTGTCGGATTCCTTCAGCTTGGCTGCTGCGGCCTCCCACCTCTCCCCCCGGTGTTGGCTGATTTGCTGTCGCAGTAGTCTGGCAAGTGAGTTGTACTTTACCAGAAGGTCAGGTGTGCGGAACTTCTGCCACTGGCGTCGGGCCCTGTTTTTCTCAGCAATCGCTTGCTTGATCCCGCTCGGTAGGTCGTAGATGGAGCAGCGTTTGGGCATCTGTTTCGGGACGCTGTGCTCTATTGCATGTTGGACTGCGGTAGTAAAGGTGTTAACAGCATCATCAATGTCTCCGTTGGTGTCCAAGGGGCGGGGGTTTGTGATGTTGCTCAACTCTTCTTTGTACAGGCTCCAGTTCGCCCTGGTGAAGTTGTACCTGGGTGTTTGCTGGTGGGTTTCCATCTCGTCGCCAACAGTAATGGTAACTGGGTTGTGGTCTGAGGTCAGTTCCGCCAGGGTTTCCAACTGGACAGAATGTTTCACGTTCTTCAGTAAGACAATGTCCAGGACATCCGGTGTGTGGCTTGCAGTGCCTGGGTAGTGGGTGGGTTCTGTAGGGCCAGCCACTACAAAGTCACTCTCCTTTGAGTAAGCAAGAAGAGCTTGTCCTCTGGAGTTTGCTGTCCTTGAGTTCCAGCACCGGTGTTTGGCATTTAGGTCTCCCCCGATGATGGTTGGGACAGTGGAGTCCAGCAGAGCTTCCAAGTCTCCCAAATGTAGCTTCACCTTAGGGGGGCAGTAGGTGGCAATTAGTCGCAGTGGTCCTGTTGCAGTCTTTACCTGTACTCCAGTGGCTTCAATACTCCGGAGGGGTGGTAGTGCAATCTCATTATGGCTGACCCGTGTGTTAACAATCACAGCCGTCCCACCACCTCTGGCTCCTGTTGCCCGGTCGGTACGGTATACCCTGTGGTTCGCCAGGCTTAGTTTTTGGTTTCCTTGAAGGTGGGTCTCCGAGAGCAGAGCTGCGCATACATTCCTCGATTCCATCAGGTGAAGGAGTTCATCTGTCTTCTTGCTGATACCATTTGCATTCCACATCACGATGACAGAACTGCGTTTAGATGTTGCTGCCATGGTGGTTAGTTTCTGTGCTCCTGAGAAGGGCCGGGAGAAGATTCGCTATCATTGTCACAATGGGGTGAATATCCATTATCGCAATAGCGCTCTCTATTTTAAGGATGATCTCTAGCCAGTTTGTTGGGCTTGCGGTTCCGCCTGCGGGGTCCGGGTTGGCCGCCTCAACGGGGTTGGTGGATGGTGTCCTGAGAGTTTCCGCGTAGGTCTGTCCGTCTGGGTTTTGCATCCTCTGGGTGGATGCCGTGCCTAGGTCTGGGATCAGGTGTTCTGTGGTCCTCTGTCTCTCCGGCGCCAGGCGGGGAAGCTGGTATTGAGTAGTGGGTGTCTTCCTTGGTGCCTGCTCCATCAGGTGGGGTGTCCGCTTTTCCCGTTCCTCTTGCTTTGCTTTTGTGAGGTACGGGCAACCACGGTAGCTTGCCGGGTGTGGGCCTTTGCAGTTTGCACATGTCGCCGGCTCCTTCTTCCTATCTCGTGGGCATTCCTTGGAGTTGTGGTTCTCTCCACAACACACACAGCGTGGCTTCTGGTGGCAGAATGCCGAGGTATGCCCGAGCCGTTGGCAGTTGAAACACATGGTTGGGCCTTTTCTGCCCTTTGGCGCTTCTGTGGTTACCACACAGCTACAGAGCTTGGTAATCTTGGTAAGATCTGCAGGCTGGCTCTCCGGGGTTTCTGGCAGTGTGACAATAAACAAAGGGAACTTCTTGGTCTTGTCCACCGGGGATGTCAATTGGGCTACGCTCTTGACTGGAAGTCCATGTTCCGCGAGGTCGTGGGAAATCTCCCCCACGGAGGCGTTTGCTGGTAAGCCGCGAATTACAAATTTCTGGGGCTTTAGGCGCGTCAGTGGGAAGGTGTAGTATTCTATGCCCTGCTTTGCAAAGCAGTCCGTTAAGCTCCGGTAGTCGTCCACAGTTGTGGTAGTGATCTTTGCGTGGTTCGCCCGTGGTTTAACTACAAACGGGGAAGTGCAGTGCTCGGTGAGGATGTCGACAAGGTCCTTGTGGGTCTTCATATTCCTAACCATTACCGGTGGTATGCGAATCTTTTTGGGTGGGAGTGCAGTCTCTTCATCGTTGCACCTGGGCCCTGAGCAGTCATCGGCATTAGCAAGTGGCTCGAAGCGGTTTGATGTTTTGATGCCTTGGTCTTCCTTGTGCTTCTGCATCTTTGTCTTTGCTACCGATGGAGGGGAAGAACCATTGGAGCTATCAGAGTTTGCTCGCCCTCTCTTCTTCACTAAAGTGTAGTCCATGTCTTCTGCAGCATCATGTATTGCAGTCTCCATAGGTGGCACATTTGCCTCTGCCATAATAAGGCGCAGACCAGAGCCACGCACCCGCACGGCGGCGGGCACACGGCACAAATCAGAGCCACACGCACGGCGGCAAGCACACTGCACAAATCAGAGCCACGCACACGGCGGCGAGCACACGGCACAAGTCAGAGCCACACACCCGCACGGCGGCGAGCACACTGCACAAATCAGAGCCACGCACACGGCGGCGAGCACACGGCACAAGTCAGAGCCACGCACCCGCACGGCGGCGAGCACACGGCACAAATCAGAGCCACGCACACGGCGGCGAGCACACGGCACAAGTCAGAGCCACGCACCCGCACGGCGGCGAGCACACGGCCCAAATCAGAGCCACGCACCCGCACGGCGGCGGGCACACGGCCCAAATCAGAGCCCCACACACGCACGGCGGTGAGCACACGGCCCAAAGCACGCAACGCAGGGAGCAAAAGCACACGGCGCAGGGGGGGGCACGGCACCAAGTTCAGGGGGGGCACAGCACAGAGCGCAGGGGGGGCACAGCACAGAGCGCAGGGGGGGCACAGCACAGAGCGCAGGGGGGGCACAGCACAGAGCGCAGGGGGGGCACAGCACAGAGCGTAGGGGGGAGCAGAGAGCACAGGGGGGAGCACAGAGCACAGGGGGGAGCAGCACAGAGCACAGGGGGGCACAGCACAGAGCGCAGTTCAAAAGACTCAATCAGACTCCTATCTCCAATGACTACTGGACTCCAAGAAAACTTGGACTGAAGTCTGGACTGACTACCGACTCCAATGACTAGTAATAAAGAAAAAAAAAAAAAAAAAAAAACTAAAAAATCAGGAAAAGTGCTAGGTATTTATAGAAGATGGATCGCTGCGATTGGCTGCTTTGTGACCCGCACCTCGCTCTGATTGGTTCTAGGAAAACCGTTGGGATTTTCAAACATCCCGCCTAATCTAAGTCCGAGATCGTCCTAATTAAGTTAGGATATATTTAGCGCCTGAAAGCAGGACAATGAAAAAGATGTATTGTAATAACATTAGTGTTTGCACAGATCCAGCACAAAGCTCTCTGACACGGAACATGTATTTATACCAAACATACAAATGATCTTTAATCGGTAAAATGAGGGTTTTTCTTTCCCGGTTCTTTATTGGTTCATCTTCTTATAAAGTTTACATTGTGTTATTATAAACCCGAACACAAAGACACAAAGACAGCGGAGCAGCGCGGCTCTTTATCTTTATTTAAATTCGCGCAGTTCATAAATCACCACACGGTGGCAGTGCTGCGCTATAAATGAGGCTTCAATAAATGTATACTCGCTGTCACTGCTGTGTGTTATCTGGTCAGTTCCTAACGTGGATCTTTGGGTTCCCTCTAATGCTCCAGTTACATTACTTTCCTCTCAATCATAATACCAAGACTATATATTTATATACACAATCTGTTATAATTTTTTCCTATTTATTTAATTACCTCACTGCTTATGAAATATTAAATAACAATGTAAATCACACTTACAAAAGCTGATACATTTAAACATAATCGGAACTGTATATTCATATCTCCATTTTTTCTTTGTTCTCAGAAAAATATTAGCCTTTAAGCAGACTATTTAATTATGTGTTACATGTTGCTATGTTTTTACATCAATTTCCAATGTTTATCTATGTCACAATTTAGGCAGACCTGGATAGGGTATATTTCCATTGATTCAACGTGTGCGTATAATCAACACTGGCCACAGGTGACTTGTTAATAAGAAATGAGCATGCTGCTATTGCTAAACCCTGCAACACTCATTAACTAATAACAGATGCAATATCTGTGCAATATATATTAGCAGTGGTTGACAAATCACCAAAAAATCTACTCGCCACACAAAAAAATCTACTCGCCACCTAGTACCAAATGTGTGCTGCTTGGGCCAATATTTACTCGCCCGGGGGTTAAATCCACTCGCCCGGGGCGAGCAAATGAATAGGTTTGTCGAACACTGTATATTAGCATACATAGGATTATATAGATTCTCATTATACCTAGACATATATTTTTATGAACTTCATTCATGCTCATTTCTTATTAAAAAGAGACCAGTGTTGATTAATGCTGGATTAATTGCTATATATTGCAAACTAGTGCATCACTCATCATTAGCCTTTGAAAAAGTCTTACGCAGAGACGAAACGCGTTAGGACGACACAGCGACACTACGTCATCACTGGTGGACCGGAAGCTGGCCGGTCCGGACCCCCGCTGTCTCTGGCTGTCGGTGCGGGGAGCACTTGGTTTCCTGCCTGTCTCTGGGACAATCACCTAACAGGGAGGCTCTCCATCGATGCAGCCCAAGAAAGAGTGAGGCAGATATGGTATCTATACCGCTGACTACCCGGATGATCTACTTGGACCTCTGCCAGTGACGGGGTGATATATATCACTATCATGCATGGCCCATAGCGGGATATTGTTTCACATTTAATATTTAAAATAATGGGGAATAGGCTCACTCACAAAGGTCATAGAATTAAGAGCATGTAGTGATATATATCACACCGTCACTGGCAGAGGTCCAAGTAGATCATCCGGGTAGTATATATACACACTAGCTGATATACCCGGCGTTGCCCGGGATTGAATTTTCCCGCTCCCCCTCTCTCTCCGCTCACCCCTATCTCCGCTCCAGCACCCACCCCATTGACACCTCCTTCCGTCCCCCGTTCACACCTCCGTCCCCCCCCCTTCACATCAGTGATGTGACTGACTGGGCGGGTGACTGAATGACTGACTGGGTTGGTGCGGGTGACGGAATGACTGACTGGGTGGAGGTGGGTGTGGGTGACTGAGTGAGTGACTGGGTGGGTGAATGAGTGAGTTACTGGGTGGGTGGGTGACTGAATGACTAGGTGGGTGTTGGTGACTGAATGAATGACTGGGTGGGTGGGTGGGTGACTGAGTGGTTTGGTGAGTGGGTGACTGGGTGGGTGGGTGAGTGACTGTGTGGCTTGGTGAGTGACTGAGTTGGTTAGTGACTGGGTGGGTGGGTGAGTAACTGACTGACTGACTCGGTGAGTGGGTGGGTGATTGACTGGGTAAGTGACTTTTAGTTAGTGGCATCTCATATCTCTCCCCCCCTGCATGTCTCCCCCCTGCATGTCTCCCCCCGCATGTTTTCCTCCCCCCTGCATGTCTCCCCCCGCATGACCCCCTCCCACCCGCATACCTCAGGCGGCAACGGAGCCATGCAGGTAGCGGAACCTTTCAGGAGGCTGTGGAGGAAGGTTCAGAAGATGGCAGGGTGGGTGGGAGGGACGGGGGGAGGGCGAGACACATCGCGGAATGGGAGGTGGCAGAGGAAGCTTTCGACAGTGTGGGTGGGAGTCACAGGTGGGTGGAGAGGCGGACTGGGAGGAGCCGGAGGAAGCTTTCGGCAGTGTGGTGGGGGGGGGGGGGGGCGAGACACACCGGCCAATGAGAGCCGTGGGAGGGCGGGACACACGGGGGGGGTGAGACACATAAGCCCGCCCGCCCGCCCCCACACCTCTCATTGGCCTGAGGCGGGGTGACGACACACACACACACACACACACACACACACACACACACACACACACACACACACACACACACACACAACACACACACACACACACACACACTCTGTTGCTTGGCCTCACTCTCCCCCGTCAGTTGGACCGCAGCTCACCTTCCACACCCCCCCACTCCTCTGCCGGTGCCCCTCCTCTCCCGGTGCCCCTCCTCTCCCGGTGCGCCTCTTCTCCCGGTGCCCCTCACTCTCTCCCCCCTCCCCACTTCACCCAAATCCCCACGCTCTGCAACATCCCCAGCCGCAACATCACCCTCACCTCCTGCACTCCCCCTCACGTGTGTCGGCTCCTGGAGAGGGGAAGCGCGGCCCTCCTGCTATGCAGCAAACTCCAGGCTCCTCCCCCCTCGCTCACAACGAGGAACGGAGGGGAAGTGCGGCGTGGCCCGGGCCTCCTGCACTCCCCCTCACGTGCGCCGGCTCTCGGACGGAGGGGAAGCGCGGCACGGGCCTCCTGCCACTCTTGCCCCCCCCGCCAGCTTCCCGAACTCACCTCTTGCCCCAGCCAGATGCCACGGGGTCAAGGTAAGACACCCACCGTCTCCCACCCACGCACTGTCACCCAGTCACCCACCCAGTCACCAACACACGCACCCAGTCACCCACCCAGTCACTTTCACCCAGTCACCCACTTTCACCCAGTCACCCACTCACCCACCCACTCAGTCACCCACCCACTCACCCACCCACTCACTCAGTCACCCACCCACTCACTCAGTCACCCAACCACCCACTCACTCAGTCACCCACCCACCCACTCACTTAGTCACCCACCCACTCACTTAGTCACCCACCCACTCAGTCACCCACCCACTCACTCAGTCACCCACACACCCACCCAGTCACCCACACACCCACCCACCCAGTCACCCACCCACCCACCCAGTCACCAAGTCACCCAGTCACTTTCACACAGTCACCCACTCACTCAGTCACCCACCCACTCACTCAGTCATCCACCCACTCACTCAGTCACCCACCCACTCACTCAGTCACCCACCCACTCACTCAGTCACCCACCCACTCACTCAGTCACCCACCCACTCACTCAGTCACCCACCCACTCAGTCACCCACCCACTCAGTCACCCACCCACTCAATCACCCACCCACTCAGTCACCCACCCATTCAGTCAGTCACCCAGTAACCCACCCATTCAGTCAGTCACCCAGTCACCCACCCATTCAGTCACCCACCCATTCAGTCAGTCACCCAATCACCCACCCATTCAGTCAGTCACCCAGTCACCCGCCCATTCAGTCACCCACCCATTCAGTCAGTCACCCAGTCACCCACCCATTCAGTCAGTCACCCAGTCACCCACCCATTCAGTCACCCAACCATTCAGTCACCCACCCATTCAGTCAGTCACCCAGTCACCCACCCATTCAGTCAGTCTCCCAGTCACCCACCCATTCAGTCACCCACCCATTCAGTCAGTCACCCAGTCACCCACCCATTCAGTCAGTCACCCAGTCACCCGGGGGAAGCCCAACCCTGTCGTCCGCCCCCGTAAAATTACATCCCGGGCAACGCCGGGTCTCTCAGCTAGTATATATATATATATACACATACATACATACATACATACATACATACATACATACATACATACATACGGGTTAGCTTGGGCACCTGTTTGGACATCGTTCCGATTGTAAAGAACACATTACATTTAATAAAGTATATTTCACTATACTTCTGAGTCTTTGGGTAGAGGGGACAGACAGGGAAATATGTTGTAGTTTTATTTATATCTGCCTTATTCCCCACACACTATCTTTTGGACTCAGTCTGGACTCTCAGAGTCCCCCCTCAACCTTATGTACAGTTAGGGTACCCACAACCCATTTACTGGTTGTGGGTCACCTGGGCACTAGCTGAGGTACCCCATTAACATAGGAATTCCCTCAGCTACAGGAATTTATGTTTTATCCCTGTGTCCCATTCTCCTTTCTGGGCTGTGCTGAAGCAGGGTACCCTAGTGGTGAGTCACACTTGCATTTACAAAAGGAGATATTGTCGGGACAATGTGCCTACATGCATCTGAGAATTAGGCATGATTCTCGAGTACATTTATGGGGGGACCGACAACTCCTAGGCATATTCTGTCAACGGTTCATCCGCAAAAAAACCCTTGAAACTCATACCCTAGCAAACCCTGCTTGCTGGCATGCCTGGAAAGGGAAAACACAAACACTGCTCTTATTGCATACTTACAACAGAATGGTACAATGTCACTGGGGCCAAGAGCTAACTCTCTTGGACCCTATACACGTATCAGGGGTAACCAAAATGGGCTTAACCTTTATTTTTAGAGCCTGGTTACCCCCTACCATCACACCGGCGTCTATGCAGATTCCCTGGCTGATTGTATGGAGTCTTATAACAAATATATAAAACATTACAAAGTGCACTTTAATAAAGTATGGTCTCTGGGGAACCTTATATTTATAAGGAAAATTGGATATTTGGGCTAGAAACTCAGGAGTCTGGGGGACACTGGGTTGCCCAGGTGTAATTCACCCCGCATAACAGCAAATCATGCCTGCTCGCCGGGGAGAATTAAAGGACTACCGGTAACTTTGGCCCCCGAACTCCTGCAAACAAAATGATTGCATCTCTACCCAAATACCCACCTAAAACTTGCACATAAGAAGTTTTGCCGTTCTAGGGCAAAGGAAACATGTAAACAGGAAAGCAGGGGTCATTTTATTTTCCACATGTATAATCCCTGGTCTATTGCTTATGGTGCTATGTAGCTACCAGGGACCCTACAGATTTAGGCGTAACCAGATGTACTTAAACCTTTAATGTATAGCCTGGTTACCTCACCCCGTCACAGCCTACGTCATTTCCCTACTAACGGATGAGAAAGGTAGTTAGTGATTAATGCGCTCAGCGCTGGACACTAATTATTCATATGATGCAAATAGATTCACAGAATGGGGCTAGTGAGATTAATGAAGATGTAAAGTACACTGTGGGGCCAAATGATCCCTGAAGATAAGGCTATTGAAAAATCCCCTATGTGTTCCTCATGGGGATGGTCCCTTGACTCACAAAATAACACAATGGTCAGAATAAAGTCAAATCAAAGATACTCACATATATTGCCCCAATCTGAATATCCTGAGTGGAGTTCACTTTATCTCCCGTACACGAAACACGTAGGAGGGTGCTAACCTCCGCTTGTTTTATGGATTAATAAAGGATCATTCTTCAGCTATTTCTTGGTGACCCACTCATTTGGCTGTGGTCCAGTTCTCCTTTTTTAACATTCACTAACGGATGAGGCCTTGGCCTAGGCTTCCCCTCTGTGGAAGAGAGAATCCCCAATGATCAACTACTCTATTGCCCTTCTCAAAGCATCTTTGACGCCCCTGGTCGCTGTCACGGTAGCTTATGACAAGATATAACAAACACCAAATATCTGGGTTGAACTGAACGAGGCTTAGATATAATAAAATATATTTATTCCTTAAAAAGGTGAACACAGCAATATAGTACAATTAACATGCAAGAAGGTAACACTTACTTAGCGTTGGGGAATGGAGAAGTATCAGCTAGCAATTCTCCAGCAATCCGGTGACATTCAAGGTGAAATCAGAAGAACTAGAGCTGTAGGTTGACACAATTTATATACCTTTGTAAACCTATTCTTAACATTGAATACAGACTATTGGTGAACAATTATCTGTATCCAATCCCTAACGTGGAAACATAGTTTAACCCATTCCCTGCAGCTAGTTAGCCCATGCGTACTGGGACTCTGATGGTCTTATTTCTGTAGCCCCATTATTAAATCAGGGGTGACGACCAGTCCACCAGATGAAGTATCTGGCAGGATCTTCATTGTTTGTAGGTGTAGATATAACACTTACAAACCACTCCAGTTTGATGCTTCTCCGCCCTCAGGTAAACAGTTAGAGTGGCAGAGTCTTTTGATCGGTACTTGGTTCCTTGACTTTGGGTTGCCCCCCTGACCATTTGCATTCCTTTGTGTGAAGGAATCTGCGCGGGTTTTTATCCCCGCCTTGGAATACAATATTAAAGTTAAAACACAGACATATTAAAATATCCGGTTCCGTTAGGTCCAGTGAGTCCAAACTTTCCAGATCTTAATGCCGGAACTGGGACATCAAATGATCCAAGTTTCAGACTGCTGCGACCTTCAGGACCAGAGATTCACAAATACCACTTAAACCGTTTCATACTTTAACACAAAATTCTCCGCTGTAAAATAAATCACAGTGTGTGTGTGTGTGTGTGGTGCAGACACTGAAATTATAATAACGGAAAAGTACCTGGGTGCTCCCTCTGGATATAGTGCAATGAGGAAATAAATATATAATAAAACGTAACGACCTTATATAGTGGCTAAGGTTCGTTGCTGCTTCCGTGGTCTCTTCCTATGACTCAAAAAAAACCCGTAGGACCTATCCAGGATCCTTATTGGTACAGAAAAAGGGGGAACACAAGGGGAGCACAGGTTTGAGAAATATTAAACGTATATGTTCAATGGGAATGGATCAAAAAATGCTCCTAGATTAATAGGTGCAGAAGTGGTGGTGTATAGAATATAATAATATCATAAACACTTACACGGCCTTGTGTAAGCACTCTCGCGTAAGTGTTTCTTTCCTCTTCTCCTTCTTCCTTTTTTCTTTCTTTTCCGTTCTATAGTTGTTCTTCTGCTTTCGTCCAAACGCACCTCTCTTCAATCTCTCAATGAGGTTCAATCGTAAGATGTCACCCTCGGAGCAACAGATAAATTAAATTGAGATACAAATGATACAAAGATATAACAGGTACTGTTCAGGTGGTCATAAACTATATATGCAGCAAATCCTGCAAGCACTCACACGGGCAGGTGTGAGTGCGGTCCGGGGGGGGGGGGTATCTTTATCCTCCTCCTGCGTGAAAGTTCACAAACGGAACTTTAGTCCTCCACACAATAAATCAATTGATGGGGGAAGGGAGAAAAATTATAAACAAAGCTAAAACAAAGATGCTCACACGGCCATGTGTGAGCTCACACCGTGAATAGGTATCTTTGAAGCTCCTGCTTAGGAATCCAGCGCTGCTGCCAAGCAAAGAATAGGCAGAATGAGATAATGTGAACTATATTAAGCTTTAATGAACATAAACATATAAAAACAGTCTAAAAAACACTCGGTTTACACAACCAAATACGGCACGAAAGGCCAGTCCTTGCGGGAACTTGCGCAGGTAGCTCGGCTCTCAGCTGACTCTGCCCGCGTCCGGGCGTTGAGCTGTGTTCCTGCTTCCTACTCCCGACGGTGGCAAAGAACATCCAAAAGGCTCTAGGGTTTTGAGCTACGCGTTTCGCCCTAGTTTGAGCCTGAGGAAGCCCAACGGAACGGAAAAGAAAGAAAAAAGGAAGAAGGAGAAGAGGAAAGAAACACTTACGCGAGAGTGCTTACACAAGGCCGTGTAAGTGTTTATGATATTATTATATTCTATACACCACCACCCCTGCACCTATTAATCTAGGAGCATTTTTTGATCCATTCACATTGAACATATACGTTTAATATTTCTCAAACCTGTGCTCCCCCCTGTGTTCCCCCTTTTACTAACATTATAATGAAATATGGGAACAGGGGAACATACAGTTTCCTGACATGACAAAGTGTAAGCCACATTCCTGGACCGCAGTCCAGTTAACCCCTTGCCTCCCTGGTGAGGTCAGGGGGTAGCCATATGGGGTTCAACCCCTTTAATACCGGGCCAACCCCCCTCTCCCTCTACATTTCCCCTTTTTAGGCCCACTGGTCCTAACGGGGAGTGGGGCACTGCTGGCATCCTTAACGAACTCAGTCTCAGAGGGATAGTCCTGACGTGAAAGTCCATTAGCATTGCTGTTATCACTACCCTTTTTATGCTGAATAGTAAAACTCAAACTCTTGCAAGGCCAAGCTCCACCTTAGCAACTTGGCACTCTCCCCTGATGCCCTCTGCAGCCAACTCGGGGTTGTGGTTTGTGAGGACCGTGAAAGCCCTTCCATACACATAGGGCTGGTGCTTTTTGAGTGCCCACACAATGGTCAAGAGCTCTTTCTCAATGGTGGCATAGGCCACCTCTCTGGGGAGTAGTTTTCGGCTGAGGTACACCACAGGGTGCTCTCTGCCGTCGTCCCCCACTTGGCTCAACACAGCCCCAATGCCATAGTCCGAGGCATCAGTCTGTATAAGGAAATGTTTGGTATAGTCTGGGGCAGCCAGTATGGGGGCCCCAGCAAGCGCAGTTTTCAGTGCCTGAAAAGCAGTTTCACAGGCAGGAGTCCAGGTGATAAGCACAGGCAGTTGCTTCTTAGTCAAATCAGTCAGGGGTTTGACCACGGCGCTGTACTGTGGGACAAACTTCCTATAGTACTCTGCGGTGCCCAAAAATGCCATGACCTGTTTCTTGGTTTTTGGAACAGGCCACTGAACTATGGCTTCACCAAAAACTCATAGAGGCCACTTGGAGTGATGAATGCTGACTTCTCCCTAGCCTCCAGGGTCAGGGGGATTTGCCAATAGCCTTTGCTCAAATCCATAGTTGTCAGATACTTTCCCCCCGCGAGTTCATCCAGTAACTCAGCCATGTGGGGCATGGGGTAGGCATCTGACACCGTCCCAGAGTTGAGCAAGCGGTAGTCCACACAAAACCAGGGGGTCTTGTCCTTCTTAGGGACTAGAACTACCGGGCTTGCCCAAGGACTCTGGGATGGAGTAATTACCCCTAGGGTCAGCATCTCCTCTATCTCCTTTTCCATACTGGTCTTGACCTCTGCTGACACTCTATAAGCGTGCTTATGCAGTGGCTGCAGATCCCCTGTGTGCACTGGGTGTTTTGTGAGATGTGTGGTCCCTGGCATGTCAGTGAAGAGGGCCCTAAACTTAGCTAGCATGTCCCTGGCTTCTACCTGCTGCCTAGCACTCAACTGTGCCCCTATCTCTACCTGCCCCACAGTGTTTCCCTGCCTAGCATCCCCTAGGAGATCAGGAAGAGCATTGCTCGCCAGATCCTCCAGCAGTGGGCTACAAATGACCATTACTGCTCCCATACTCGGTGCTCTGTATTCTTTCAGCATATTGACGGGATATGTCTTATGCCTCTCAGGCTCTACCTGTACAACATAGTTGTACTCATTCGCCTTTCGGATAACCGGGTACGGCCCCGACCAGGCAGCCATCAACTTGTTCTCCCGAGTGGGTTTGAGTGGGTTTGAGAACAAGCACCTGCTGTCCTGGGATGAATTCCCTGCTACGGGCATTACGGTCATACCATTGCTTTTGCTTGGTTGAGCGGCCTTGAGGTGGTCCTGGGCCACCCCCATGAGCATCTCTAACCGGTCTCGGAGATCTACTACATACTGGATCACTGAAGCATCAGTAGCAATAGCCTCCCCTTCCCATCCCTCATGGAATAGGTCCAGAGGTCCACGTACCCTGCGGCCATATAGTAGCTCGAAGGGGGAGAAGCCTGTAGATTCCTGCGGTACCTCTTGGTAGGCAAACAGCAAGTGCTGTAAATGAATCTCCCAGTCTTTCGCCTCCGCCTCTATAATAAAGGTCCGAAGCATCTGCTTCAGGGTACCGTTAAACCTCTCACATAATCCGTTTGTCTGGGGATGGTAAGGGGTAGTGCGCCGGTGCTGTACACCGCATGCATCCCAGAGACAATGTAACAGTTCACTCATGAACTGCGACCCCTGATCGGTTAGGATCTCACTAGGGAAACCTACCGTAGAAAAAATGTTCAGCAAAGCTGCTGCCACTGTCTTGGCATCTATGGTGCCAAGCGCTACCCGCCTCAGGGTACCGGGTGGCAAAATCCACCACCGTGAGGATGTAGCGCTTCCCTGACCTGCTAGGAATCATAAGGGGCCCTACAAGATCCATTGCTACTTTCTGGAAGGGTTCCCCTATTATAGGTAGGAGTTTCAGGGGTGCCTTCACATGGTCGCCCGCCTTACCCACTCGCTGGCAGGCATCACAAGAGCGGCAGAAAGTGCCCACATCTAGAGATGCCCCCGGCCAGTAGTAACACTGTAATAACCGGGCTCGCGTTCTGTTTACCCCCTGGTGTCCAGCTAACGGAATAGAGTGAGCTACCTGTAACAGATGCTGTCGGTACCCCTAGGGCACTACTAGCTGTCGCTTACCGGTCAATCCATCCTCTATCCCTGGGTCCCCTTCTTCTCTATACAGGAGTCCCTTATACCATAAGCAGTGCTCAGTGCCTTCCCCTGCCTGAGATTCAGACGCCCGAAGTCTCACGCCAGCCAGGGTAGGGTCTGTCTTCACTGCCTCCCAAAACTGGGCTCCTAATTCTGGCCACCCCCCAGTCATGTCATTGTCTGGAGAATGGGGAAGGGTGATGGGAAACAGTAAGTCAGTCTGTGGTTGCAACTGCTCCTGGCTTACCTCACCGGGCTCCTCTACGCCCTACGCTAACGTTGATCCCAAAGGCTGGGGTACTGGCGCCGCCACCATTGCCGATGACTTGCTCCGGGTAACCATCGCCACTGCAGCGGGTTTCGGCACTCAGTCGTGGGTGCAGGTCATCGGACCCAGATCGGTGCCAAGAAGAACTTCAGCATCCAAACCGGGTAAAACCCCCACCTCCCGCACACCCTGGCCCTTCCCCCAATCCAAAAAGATTCTGGCCACTTGCAGGAAACGTGGCTCTCCGTCGACCACAGTGATCTGTATCCCAGGGCCTAGGAGTAATTCCTCTGGCCCGACCATATCAGGTCGGACCAGGTTTACTGCAACTCCTGAATTCATCAAGCCGACTGCTTGCTGGTCCCCGACTGTGACCGGGGTGAGATGTCTGCTCCAGCCATCCATCTGCTGCAGGTCCGCGCTGAGATGTCCTCCGCTCCTGGCTGTAGGCAAAGATGAAACCAGGACAGGTGTGGCATGGGACGTCTCACTGGGAGTTGGTTCCATGACCAGTCCGGAGTCTTTGGTGGAAGCCACCCGCACGCGGGCTACCGGCTTCGCAGCTGGGGTGCGTTGCCCCTGATGGGGTCCGCCGGAACGCAGGAGTTCCGGGCAATCTGGTCTGATGTGACCAGGGCGGTTGCAGTTGTAGCAGCGGCGCTCGTGCCGGAGCTCCCCCGCCTTCGGTGGACTTCTGCCCGCAGGCAGCCTCTGAGTCCATTGGGGGTATTGGCAGACTTTTTGGCTGGTGCTGCCGCCACCGCCGCCTTGGCTACTGCTTTGGCGGGCATCAGGGCTCGGCTGGCCACATAGTCGTCTGCAAGCCTCGCCACTTTCTTGTAAGTCTTGGGCTTCTTGTCGTACACCCAAGCCCTCACTGACGGCGGGCACTGCTGCATGAGCTGCTCCTGAAATATGAGGTCCAGCAGGCATTGGTAAGTCCGTGCCTCATAGCCCTCCACCCAGCGTATCCCGTACAAAGCCGTACAAAGGAGATGTTGTTGTGTGTTTTTTCACAGGACATGCACAACTCCAGTCCCTGAGGGCCGCAAACAGGCACGGTTTTCAATGTTGCTCTGAAAACCTGCCCTGTTTGCTGCCCTCTAGGACTGAACTGGTGCAGGTCTGACTGACAGTGTTGCGCACCATCCCACTTTACTGTACTGTATACAGTACTGTGTTTCATTAATAAAGGAGATATTACTTAAAATGCTTCAACATTGTACTGTATTTGTCAATAAATGTTTTTGAACTGACTGCACCAATAAAAGAACATGTTGATTTGTCTTACTGTACTGTGCATTGTTTCCATTTGCTCCTTTGATAGTACTGTATAACAAAATACAGAGTAACAAATGTCAAGGCTTGCTGCACTGTTTTTTTACTGCCTGGTCGCGCAATTGGCGTGGGAACTAGGGCAATTGGCGTGGGAACTAGGTCAATTGGCGTGGGAACTTCTGTTCCAGGACACCTAGATATAAAATTCATTTTGCCCCTAGATGTTAGGAACCCCCTCACTTGACCCCAACAGGGTCCGAGCAGTAATGGCGGTGAGAAAGGGTCACGCCGGTGAGGAGGGTCCTACCATTGAGCGTAATGGCGGAGAAAGCTTTGAACCGGCTAAGTCAGAATGAGCAGAAACCTGGAACCCACAACTCCAGTTCTGTTCAACCTAGAAGGCTCAGATTCTGTCACCATGTAGTCCTAGTTGCGGCAGGATTGCATGGCAAATTGCGACCCTCTCGTTGCAACAGAATTTAGTCAGGTTAATGTTAAAGTTCAGGTTTCTGCCATTGACTTGCATGGCAGAAAAAAGCCACTTTGGTAATGTGCTTTTAAACTGTATTTTGGTATCTCCGGTTCCGGGGGTTGTACAAGGCTGATATTTTGCCACTATGGCAAGGGTCCTTCCGCATGAGGACCAGGCGAGTTTCAACCCACTCAGACCCACAGAACAGGTTATTTTAAATTATATTTATATATTTATATATTTTTATTTTAAAGATACTAAAGAATGTACTGTATTGTATTTAAAACATGTGACTGTAAACCATACTGACTGACAAATGTTTTCACACCCTGATGAAATACAGTATCAGTTTACTCTCAATTCTCACAGTGCTGTGCACATCAGATTTACATTTCAAATTCGAGAGGGGATTTTCCAAAGTGTTACCATTAACACAACAGGCCTCTAAGGGTTGGGGGAGGGGGATGGTGTGATTAGACACAGTCTTTGTACTGTAGCTCGGCTATGGGTGGATTAAGAACACAAAGGCAATATGCAGAAGATTAACGACCCAGTGGAGAGAGGGGGTTGGTAGGATAGGGTGACTCAGCCGATTGACGCTTGGCTAGGGAGGGATTAAAAACTCTGGAGGTGTGTGGCTGAAATAGTTAACAGCACTGTAATTTCAAAAGGCAGTTCATCATAATAATTTGATGAATAATCCCCCAAAGACAACCCCCAAATACAGTACATATAAAAAGCAAGTCACTTTAACTCCCTGTGCCCCATGCACCAAAAACAAACAGTAGATTTTATATACAGTAGATATATATATATATATATATATATATATATATATATATATATATATATATATATATATATATATATATATATATATATATATATATATATATATATATATATATATATATATCTTATACTATATTAGTGAAAGCACTGTATGTTTGCCTGCCTGCCTGGACGTCCGGTGTCCCTAGGGGAAATCTCATTGGTCCCTTGACCCGCCCGCCCCCGCACACCTCTCATTGGCCTGAGGCGGAGTGACGGGCCAAAGGACACACAGGGACACAGACACACACACACACACACACAGTGACACACACACACACACACACACACAGGGACACACACACACAGTGACTGACACACACACAGTGACACACACACACACACACACACTGTTACATACATTAGCGGGGCTCACAGTGTTAGCAGCACCCGCGCGCACCTCCTCCTCTCCCCGTGTCTCCCGCGCTTTCACCCCGACCCCCCCCCCTCCCCCGGCGCCGCTACAGTCAGCGGGACACACACACTATTATTACCCCTTCAGCGCCCCCCCCCCACCCAGTGTCAGCGGCCGTGCGAGACCCCCCCTCTATATCTCCCACCTCTCCCCCCCCCCACACATATACATGCCCCCCCCTCCCCGGCGCTACAACTCACCCCTCCCCGGCGGGGGAACAGCCAGTGGCCAGGCAGGCTGCCTCGCGGCGCCGAGTGCCCAAGATGGCGGCGCCCGGGACACAGCGGGGGAGCGGCCACAACACGCTGCCTCCCGCCTCAGATCCACGTGGGACCTGCCGGATGGGTGAGTGAGCGGCCTTCACCTCCCCTCCACCCCCCCCCTCCCCTCCAGTGTCAGTGTCTCCCCGATACCCCCCCCCCCCGGCGCCGCTACAGTCAGCGGGGGAGCGAGCGAGCGCCCGGGACACAGCGGGAGAGCGACCACAACACGCTGCCTCCCGCCTCAGATCCACGTGGGACCTGCCGGACGGGTGAGTGAGCGGCCTTCACCTCCCCTCACCCCCCATCACCTCCCCTCACCCCCTTTCACCTCCCCTCACTCCACTTCTCCTTTCCACCCCCCTTCACCTCCCCATTTACCACCCCCCCTTCACTTCCCCTCCACCCCCCCCTTCACCTCCCCTCCATCCCCCCCTTCACCTCCCTTCCACCCCCCCTTCACCTCCCTTCCACCCCCCCCCTTCACCTCCCTTCCACTCCCCCCCTTCACCTCCCCTCCCCTCCACCCCCCCTTCACCTCCCCTCCACCCCCCCACCTTCACCTCCCCTCCACCCCCCCTTCACCTCCCCTCCACCCCCCCTTCACCTCCCCTCCACCCCCCCTTCCCACCGCCTCCCCCCCCTTCCCACCGCCTCCCCCCCCTTCCCACCGCCTCCCCCCCCTTCCCTCCACCTTCCCACCGCCTCCCCCCCCTTCCCACCGCCCCCCCCCCCTTCCCACCGCCTCCCCCCTTCCCACCGCCTCCCAGCCCCCCTTCCCACCGCCTCCCAGCCCCCCTTCCCACCGCCTCCCCCCACCCCTTCCCACCGCCTCCCCCCACCCCTTCCCACCGCCTCCCCCCACCCCTTCCCACCGCCTCCCACCCCCCGCCTCCCCCTTCCCACCTCCTCCCCCTTCCCACCACCTCACCCCTCCCCCCCTTCCCACCACCTCCCCCCCTTTCCACCACCTCCCCCCCTTCCCACCACCTCCCCCCCCTTCCCACCACCTCCACCCCTTCCCACCACCTCCACCCTCCCCCTTCCCACCACCTCCCCCCTCCCCCCCTTCCCACCACCTCCCCCCTCCTCCCCCTTCCCACCACCTTCCCCCTCCTCCCCCTTCCCACCACCTTCCCCCTCCTCCCCCTTCCCACCACCTTCCCCCTCCTCCCCCTTCCCACCACCTTCCCCCTCCCCGCGGCCTGTAAATCAAGCAGAGCAGAGGGATACCGGCACCCCCTAAAGGGGCCTGTATCTCGGGGGGCAGGGGGTCCCCAGACTTGAAACCTGTGCGCTTCAGCTCTGGAGACCCTCTGCACATGTACAGTATCAATAAAACATATACAATATACAGTATAAATAAACACTCGTTCTTTACCTTAGCGGCTATGCGCTATGGTAAAGAAGCATCATTTCTGTATTTTAATAATATTGTACAGTGAGCAGGGGGTTCCCTGAGCCAGAAATGAATGCTCAGGGACCCCCCCCTGCTCCTGCTCAATATTATTAAAAATACAGAAATGCTGCGTCATTACCATAGCGGATAGCCGCAAAGGCAATGAAGGGGTTAACCCACCGTGCCCGCTTTATTGTGTGTAGTGGGGATGGGTGAGGGGGGTATTTGGCCCTTGGTGTGAGTTTAAGACTTGCGGGAGGGGGGGGGGGGTTGCGGGTGCACTTAACCCCTTCACGACCGTGGCAGTTAATACCGCTACGGTCATGAAGGGGTTAAGCCCTTCCCTTCCCCCCCCCGCAAGCCCTAAACAACCATCATTGGGGCTAATACCCCATTCACCCACCCTCCCGCTACCCACAATAAAAAAAAACACACACACAGCAGCATAAAATCTATGCACCATATACTGTACATTCTGCAAATGAATGTTAACAATATAATTGCAAGCTACTCTACCAGTAAATACAAACACTTCCAAACAAACACTTTAACCAATCAAGTAAACAAAAATCAATATATACTGTAAGTACCAACCAGAAAACACAATTTAAAACCAAAGCTAACCCTTACAATACCAAGGATTACATCTATCTAATTGTAAAAAACCTTATACATTATACACAGCATTGTTTAAAGCCCCCTCCCCCCTAATGTTTCTGTTAAGCAGATTACACTGAAGGGAGAGAGATATAAAGGCCTAAAGCCCCTTCCCCCCTAATGTTTCTGTTAAACAGATTACAATGAAGGGAGAGAGATATAAAGGCCTAAAGCCCCTTCCCCCCTAATGTGTCTGTTAAACAGATTACACTGAAGGGAGAGAGATATAAAGGCCTAAAGCCTTCCTTACCAGTAAATCTCCCTCCCTGCATTGATGTCGTGCAGTGTATGTAAATGTGGAGAGGGGGGGGGGACCCAATGTGCATACCGTACTGTGAGGTCTAACCACCCTCACCCCCTACCCACATACTGTACCGTTACCCCCCCCCCATCCTGGCCATGGCCCCTCCGCTACTGCAAAACAGACACAAAAATTAAAACATACAAAGTAATGTCCCCTAACCCCTTAATCACCATAGCGGTTATTAACCGCTACAGTCATGAAGGGGTTAACCCACCCTCACCCACCACTCGGGATGCCTACATACCCTCCCACACTAACCCCCCCCCGTGAGGCCTAACCACCCAGTCAGTACCCACAAGGGAGGCCTACCCACATACCGTTGGGGAAACACCCCACCCCCAGTCCCCACAATAAAAACAGTACAATGACCCACAATAAACAGCATTATATTTATTAAATACATTACCCACCCCCTGTGCCCCCCCATAAATACAAGATTTATTCTTTTACATACAGGGTTCATAACGCTAGTCCCCGGTGGGCTGGCAGGGCACCTGGACAGACCTACAGTTTACCAGCAAACCTTTTTACACAGGTTCTGGAGGCCTGCTGGTGGATCCTGCCAGCACCATGGCGCCCAGGTGGTCTCCTTGGGTCACCGTGAGCCACAATTGGGTCCCCACGGTAGGCCCAAGGATGTCTGGGAGCCCCGGGTAAACCCACAGGTGTCTGCGGGGCCTCGGGTGGTTCCCATGGGGGTCTGAGGAACTCACGGGTGCTCACTACGGGTCCGCGGTGCCCCCACAGAAGTGGGACCACACATCATCATCCCCGCAGACTACGGGTCCGCGGTGCCCCCACAGAAGTGGGACCACACATCATCATCCCCGCATGTGTCACCCGTGGAACCACCAGCCGGATACCCGAGAATACCCAGAGGTGGTCTCCATAGGCCCCACGCAGAACCACGGAATCAAACCCTGAATGTAAAAAAAATAAACCTGGCCTATACATTCAATACATACACCCTCCCCCCCAACACCTACAGTACAATAATGTGCAAAATAACTATTATCCAGATATGGATAATAGATTAATTGCCCATTATTAAAAACATTAACTAGCATATACAAATAAATAAAGTACTACTGACCTCATCAATACGAAGTGTCCGTCGCCAGCGCCTTCCTTTCTTCCTTCTCTTGCCCACACAAGACATAGCCAATACCAAGCCAATACATTGCAAGTACATTCAGATATCAATTAACCCCTTAAACACCTTATCGGATAATAACCGCAAAGGTAATTAAGGGGTTAAGCCACACAGGCACGATACCCACCATTCACCCATGAATTTGTACTGTGGCTTCATCATGCAACTATGTATATATACTGTATATATACAGAGAAACAGAGAGAAAGAGAGAGAGAGAGAGATATATATACAGTATATATATATATATATATATATATATACACACACACACACGTTATATACACACCCATGATAAACCAATATACAGTACAAATAAATGTAGAAAAGTTATCAAAAGCACTGTCCTACAACCAAACACTTCTCCATACATACACACTAAATTAAAATCAATTTCCTTTAATATTCATAACTGATCTCTCAATCTACTGTAAATCATCACTAAACCTCTGAAAAGCCATTTAAACAACTTACATTCCAATATAAATGATGCCTAAATATCTATGCACCATATACATTCTGCAAATTAATCAACCAAGTAAACAAAACTCAATTAGCAATCATTATTTACATCCCTAAACAATTCACACTAGATCCCGAACAATAAAACCATTAACAAATTCACGCCTAGAGCAGAACAATTAAGCCTTTGAAAAAATATAAGTACCGACAAAAATACAACCTTTACAAACCAAGCCTATCCCTGACCTTCCTCAAACAAACAATAAAATACCAAGGAATACATCTATCTAATTTTAAAATACTTTAAACTCACAATAAAGCATAGCAGCATACACAAAATAATTTAAAACACATCTAATCCAGCTTTTAAAACAACATCATTTCTTACCCTGTACTGTACTGTATGTATATATCTCTCTAGACATATACAGTATACATACATACATACAGTGGCAAGAAATGATATACCACAAAAAAAAAAATACACATGTTAAAAAACCTTTTGAAAAAATTAACAAGTTAAATAAAATACATTTCTTTACTGTAGTTCACTTACCATTACTTGCCCCCACCGACTCCCGTTGCGCAGCTTACTCACGAACCAATCCACGATCAGGAACCCATAAAATAATAAACCATTCAAAATAATAAACATTAATCTAAAAATCTAAACCAATCCACGGGTCTTCTACTTGTAATCCATCTTTATCTTCATCTGTGTTCTTCTTTCTTCTATTTCCTTCCAGCGGGGCGGGGTCTTCTCCCCGTCTGCGGCCACGCCCTGGTCTTCTTTCCCGGAGGTCCTTCCTCCGCGGCGACTGGCTTCAAAATGAGACGACATAGGCTTTTAAAGGCCTATGACGTCACATTTTTTGTCATGGTTCCCACGGTCCTGATTGGGCCGTGAAAACCATGTGTTCTGGCCGATAAAAAAAAAAATGATGACGTCACTTAAAGGGAATGAAAGCACAGCCAATCAGAATGGCTTTCAATTGCCTCTCCCCCACGTGGCAGCAGCGGCTCTCCAAACGGGCCAGTCAATACATCCCCGACTGAAACTCTGGAAAGTGGTGTCGGCGGCGGGCGCTGTGATGGGAAGTGACCCACTCGAGGAGTCATCAGCCTCTCCGGTCAGTTCAAAAGACTCAATCAGACTCCTATCTCCAATGACTACTGGACTCCAAGAAAACTTGGACTGAAGTCTGGACTGACTACCGACTCCAATGACTAGTAATAAAGAAAAAAAAAAAAAAAAAAACTAAAAAATCAGGAAAAGTGCTAGGTATTTATAGAAGATGGATCGCTGCCATTGGCTGCTTTGTGACCCGCACCTCGCTCTGATTGGTTCTAGGAAAACCGTTGGGATTTTCAAACATCCCGCCTAATCTAAGTCCGAGATCGTCCTAATTAAATTAGGATATATTTAGCGCTGAAAGCAGGACAATGAAAAAGATGTATTGTAATAACATTAGTGTTTGCACAGATCCAGCACAGAGCTCTCTGACACGGAACATGTATTTATACCAAACATACAAATGATCTTTAATCGGTAAAATGTATTATGAGGGGTTTTCTTTCCTGGTTCTTTATTGGTTCATCTTCTTATAAAGTTTACATTGTGTTATTATAAACCCGAACACAAAGACACAAAGACAGCGGAGCAGCGCGGCTCTTTATCTTTATTTAAATTCGCGCATAATTCATAAATCACCACACGGTGGCAGTGCTGCTCTATAAATGAGGCTTCCCTAAATGTATACTCGCTGTCACTGCTGTGTGTTATCTGATCAGTTCCTAACGTGGATCTTTGGGTTCCCTCTAATGCTCCAGTCACATTCCTTTCCTCTCAATCATAATACCAAGACTATATATTTATATACACAATCTGTTATCATTTTTTCCTATTTATTTAATTACCTCACTGCTTATGAAATATTAAATAACAATGTAAATCACACTTACAAAAGCTGATACATTTAAACATCATCGGAACTGTATATTCATATCTCCATTTTTTCTTTGTTCTCAGAAAAATATTAGCCTTTAAGCAGACTATTTAATTATGTGTTACATGTTGCTATGTTTTTACATCAATTTCCAATGTTTATCTATTTCACAATGTAGGCAGACCTGGATAGGGTATATTTCCATTGATTCAACGTGTGCGTATAATCAACACTAGCCACAGGTGACTTGTTAATAAGAAATGAGCATGCTGCTATTGCTAAACCCTGCAACACTCATTAACTAATAGCAGATACAATATCTGTGCAATATATATTAGCATACATAGGGTTATATAGATTCTCATTATACCTAGACATATATTTTTATGAATTTCATTCATGCTCATTTCTTATTAAAAAGT
Organism: Ascaphus truei; assembly: GCF_040206685.1. Taxonomy (NCBI): domain Eukaryota; kingdom Metazoa; phylum Chordata; class Amphibia; order Anura; family Ascaphidae; genus Ascaphus; species Ascaphus truei. The sequence continues at coordinate 41,481,948 of NC_134500.1, forward strand.
CACCTGAGACCAGTGTTGATTAATGCTGGATTAATTGCTATATATTGCAAACTAGTGCATCACTCAACATTAGCCTTTGAAAAAGTCTTACGCATGACCCCCTCCCACCCGCATACCTCAGTCGGCAGCGGAGCCATGCAGGTAGCAGAACCTTTCAGGAGGCGGTGGAGGAAGGTTCAGAAGGTGGCAGGGTGGGTGGGAGTAACGGGGGGAGGGCGAGACACATCGCGGAATGGGAGGTGGCAGAGGAAGCTTTCGGCAGTGTGGGTGGGAGTCACGGGTGGGTGGAGAGGCGGACTGGGAGGAGCCGGAGGAAGCTTTCGGCAGTGTGGTGGGTGGGGGGGGGGCGAGACACACCGGCCAATGAGAGCCGTGGGAGGGCGGGACACACGGGGGGGGTGAGACACATAGGCCAATGAGAGCCGTGAGAGGGCGGGCGGGCGGACCGACGGAACAATCAAATTGTTTACAGGGACGCAAAAACAACACTTTCAGTATATTTTATATATATCTTATTATATAAATATGTGAAAGCACTGTATGCCTGTCTGCATCTTCCTGTGTCCCTAGGGGAAATCTCATTGGTCCCTTGGGCCGCCCGCCCCCACACCTCTCATTGGCCTGAGGCGGGGTGACGACACACACACACACACACACACACACACACACACACACACACACACACACACACACACACACACACACACACACACACACACACACACACACACACACACACACACACACACTCTGTTACTTGGCCTCACTCTCCCCCGTCAGTTGGACCGCAGCTCACCTTCCACACCCCCCACTCCTCTCCCGGTGCCCCTCCTCTCCCGGTGCCCCTCCTCTTCCGGTGCGCCTCTTCTCCCGGTGCCCCTCACTCTCTCCCCCCTCCCCAGTTCACCCAAATCCCCACGCTCCGCAACATCCCCAGCCGCAACATCACCCTCACCTCCTGCACTCCCCCTCACGTGTGTCGGCTCCTGGAGAGGGGAAGCGCGGCCCTCCTGCTATGCAGCAAACTCCAGGCTCCTCCCCCCTCGCTCACAACGAGGAACGGAGGGGAAGTGCGGCGCGGCCCGGGCCTCCTGCACTCCCCCTCACATGCGCCGGCTCCCGGACGGAGGGGAAGCGCGGCACGGGCCTCCTGCCACTCTTGACCCCCCCCCGCCAGCTTCCCGAACTCACCTCTTGCCCCAGCCAGATGCCACGGGGTCAAGGTAAGACACCTACCGTCTCCCACCCACGCACTGTCACCCAGTCACCCACACACCCACCCAGTCACCAACACACGCACCCAGTCACCCAGTCACCCAGTCACTTTCACCCAGTCACCCACTTTCACCCAGTCACCCACTCACTCACCCACCCACTCAGTCACCCACCCACTCACTCAGTCACCCACCCACCCACTCACTTAGTCACCCACCCACTCACTTAGTCACCCACGCACTCACTTAATCACCCACCCACTCAGTCACCCACCCACTCACTCAGTCACCCACACACCCACCCACCCAGTCACCCACACACCCACCCACCCAGTCACCCAGACACCCACCCACCCAGTTACCCACCCACCCACCCAGTCATCAAGTCACCCAGTCACTTTCACCCAGTCACCCACTCACTCAGTCACCCACTCACTCAGTCACCCACCCACTCACTCAGTCATCCACCCACTCACTCAGTCACCCACCCACTCACTCAGTCACCCACCCACTCAGTCACCCACCCACTCAGTCACCCACCCACTCAGTCACCCACCCATTCAGTCAGTCTCCCAGTCACCCACCCATTCAGTCACCCACCCATTCAGTCAGTCACCCAGTCACCCACCCATTCAGTCAGTCACCCAGTCACCCGGGGGAAGCCCAACCCTGTCGTCCGCCCCCGCAAAATTACATCCCGGGCAACGCCGGGTCTCTCAGCTAGTATATATATATATATATATATATATATATAGATAGATATATATATATATATATATATATATATATATATATATATATATATATATATATACATACATACATACATACATACTGTGACAAACGGCTTACTCCGGGGCTCCGCCGTCTGTCCGGGACTGTTAGAACACGGTCTTTTAGGGTAGGTTAAATGATGAGACGTCACGTACTGTTCCTTTAAACAGGCTATGCCTGGTTTATTCAGTCCCAGGCACTGAGACTGCCACAGTTTAAACAGAAAACAAAGCCAAACAAAAAGCTGCTCGTCTGAGCGATAACTTAAACTTAGATGTCCCTGACTCAGAGTTGGAAGTGGCTTGTCCACTTCCACCAACAAAATAAGTACCTTTGCAGTCTTTAGACAAACTAACAGAATGAATGAAGCGATTTGGGAAAGAGGCTTTCTCACCCCTCTGCAGTTCAGCAGCCTTCCAGGCTCTTGGGCGGGGCTCAGAGGAAACAGGAAACAGGTCTTATATACCTGAACTCTAATCAGCATGACAGGTGACAGAAAACAGGCAGCAGACAAACTGTGGAATGGAGTGCCTGTACCACGAGGCTGCCCTGTTCAGCTTAGACAGGACAGAAACTGTTCAGTATCCTGGGAGCCCTGTATATGGAGTTTATTACCAACCCCTGGTTTCTGTCACATATCCTCCCCCCCAGCTCAGACCTCGAGGGGTGAGCGACCATGGATATTAGGGAGTGCATCCTTGACAACCCGTCGGCATTGCCATGTTTGTGCCCCGACCTGTGTTCCACAGAAAATTTAAAGGGCTGTAGGCTTAGGAACCACCTGGTCACCCTAGCGTTCTTCTCCCTATTTTGACACATCCAGGTAAGGGGTGCATGATCTGTGACCAATCGGAACTTTCTCCCCAACAGATAATACTTGAGTGTCTCTACAGCCCACTTTATTGCGAGACACTCTTTCTCGACTATGGAGTAATTTTTCTCCTGGGGATTTAGTTTCCTACTTAAATAAAGGATGGGGTGCTCCTCCCCTTGAGACTCCTGGGAGAGTACCGCCCCCAGCCCTACCTCAGATGCGTCGGTTTGGACTACGAACTCTTTGGAGAAGTCAGGTGTGACCAACACTGGTTGGGCACAGAGAGCTTCTTTCAGGCTTCTAAAGGCCTGTTCGGCTTCGGGGGACCACTTTACCATTAGCGGTCCTCTTGCTTTTGTGAGGTCGGTTAGTGGGGTTGCCTTAGTTGCAAAATTGGGAATAAACCTCCTATAGTAGCCAATTAACCCCAAAAAGGTCCTTACTTGTTTTTTTGTGACTGGCCTTGGCCAATTTTGTATTGCCTCTACTTTGAGTGTTTGTGGTTTGAGTAACCCTCTACCAATAGAATACCCCAGATACTTGGCCTCCTCCAGACCAATAGTGCATTTAGCGGGGTTAGCAGTTAGTCCAGCAGACCGAACTGCGTCGAGCACAGCTTGGACCTTTGGAAGGTGGGACTGCCAATCTTCACTATGGATTACCACATCATCCAGGTAGGCGGCAGCGTACCGAACATGTGGTTTTAAAATTTTATCCATCATTCTTTGGAATGTGGCGGGAGCTCCATGTAAGCCAAAAGGCAGCACCTTATATTGAAAGAGGCCGTCTGGGGTTGAGAAGGCTGTTTTTTCTTTTGCCCTTTCTGTGAGGGGAACCTGCCAGTACCCTTTTGTTAGGTCTAGGGTTGTGAGATATCGGGCTTTGCCCAGTCTCTCTACAAGTTCATCCACCCTGGGCATAGGATAAGTATCAAATTTTGACACCGCGTTTAGTTTCCGGTAGTCATTACAAAACCTTGTTGTACCGTCTGGCTTTGGGACTAAAACTATAGGGCTGTTCCACCCACTTTGGGATTCCTCAATTACGCCTAGTTTTAGCATTTTTTTAACCTCTAAACTTATAGCCTCTCTCTTGGCCTCTGGGATTCGGTACGGTTTAAGGTTAACTCGGACCCCCGGTTCAGAGACTATGTCATGTTTAATTACGTTAGTTTTACATGGCTGTGTAGAGAAGATTTCTTTGTTCCTTCTCACTAAACTCTGGACCTCTCGTTTCTGATGCACGGACAGTGTTTCAGCTATGCTAACCTCTGGGTCAGTTTCTTGATTCTCTGACAGACCTGGGGGTACTAGGGTTAACAAGACCTCTCTATCTTTCCAGGGCTTGAGTAGGTTTATATGGTAAATTTGCTCAGGTTTCCTCCTACCTGGCTGCCTTACCCTATAATTTACTTCTCCCACTCTTTCCAAGACCTCATATGGCCCATGCCATTTAGCAAGGAATTTACTCTCCACGGTGGGAACCAGAACTAGTACCCTATCACCTGGAAAAAAAATTCTGACCCTAGCACCCTTATTATACGTATTCCTTTGTGCTTCTTGAGCTTTCTCCATGTGTTCCCTCACTATGGGTAGGACTGCAGCAATGCGGTCCTGCATTTGGGCAACATGCTCTATTACACTTCTGTAAGGGGTAACCTCGTGTTCCCAAGTTTCTTTGGCTATATCCAGTAAGCCCCTTGGATGTCGGCCATACAATAGTTCAAACGGGGAGAAGCCTGTGGATGACTGGGGAACTTCCCTAATGGCAAATAACAGGTATGGTAACAAACAGTCCCAGTTTTTCCCATCCTTATCGACCGCCCGGCGTAACATGCTCTTTAAGGTTTTATTGAACCTTTCCACTAAACCATCTGTTTGTGGATGATAGACTGAGGTTCTGAGATGCTTGATTTTTAGGAGTTTACATAGCTCTTTTGTTACTTGGGACATAAATGGTGTTCCCTGGTCAGATAAGATCTCTTTAGGAATTCCGACCCGGGAAAACAGAAGTACTAACTCTTTTGCTATGTTTTTAGCAGAGGTGCTACGTAGGGGAACTGCCTCCGGATATCGGGTAGCATAATCTAATATTACCAATATATGCTGATGTCCCCTAGCAGACTTTATTAGGGGTCCTACTAGATCCATAGCAATCCGGTCAAATGGTACCTCTATTATGGGAAGGGGTACCAATGGGCTGCGGTATGCTTTGAACGGGGCGGTGATCTGACATTCTGGGCATGAGGAACAATAGTTTGTAATTTCTGCCAGAACCCCAGGCCAATAAAAGCTTCGGAGAACCTTTTCTTTTGTCTTTTCCACCCCTAGGTGTCCCCCCAATGGATGACTATGTGCGAGGTGTAATACTACGTTACGGAATGTCCGTGGTACCAACAATTGTTTAGTTGTAACTGATTTTCTTTTATCAACCCGATATACTAGGTCGTTCTCTACCTCGAAGTAGGGGTAAGCAAGTGACCTATCTGGTTGGCCATGAGTACTATTCTGGTCCCGTATATTTCCCCTTGCTACCGCTAATGTGGGGTCCTCCCACTGGGCCTTCTTAAAACTCCCAGGACTGACCTCTAGGTCAGCGAGGGTCTTATCCTGTACTGGGGTGGTAAGTGCCTGATCAACATCTTGATTTGGGGTATTCCCTACCAAAGTAGTGATGGGGAAGGGAATTTCACAGCACTCCTCCTTTTCCCCCTTCTTATTTGGGCCCTCGTCAACCTCCATTTCTGAAAAAGGGAAAGGATTTGTTTCTTCTAACACTTCGTTATGGTCTGTTATTGAACTCTGGGCGCTATTCTGAGCTGGGGACCACATTTTTAGAAAATGGGGAAAGTCGGTCCCTATTAACACATCATGTGCCAGTTTGGGTACAACACCCACCTTGAAATCTAAAGAACCAAATTCTGTTTCAAAAAAAACATCAACAGTGGAATATTCATGATTATCCCCATGTATACAACAAATTGCCACTCTTTGTGAACTGTTTACCTGTTTCTTCTTAATGGGCAATAGGTATTCGGACACTAGTGTGACCATACTCCCAGAGTCAAGAAGTGCCCGAACCCTCTTACCATTAACCTTTACAAATGCCCACAGATGGTTATTCAAGGGGTCCTCTGGGCTAGGGCCCATACATTGGGACAACAGCGAATAAGGTTCCACGCTGTTGCATTGCATGGGCTCATCATTTAGTGGGCAGATTTTTGCTGTGTGGCCCCTCTCATGACAATTTACACATTTAGGTACATAGTCTGTGTCCCACTTAGAGCCTTTTCCCGGCTCCCCATGTTGGCTATTGCCCTTAGTGTGCGAACCACTGTTGCTGGAGCGGCGTGAAGGTGGTCGCCGCTCTTCAGCGCCCCTTAACCCCGGTACCCTTTTACCGTCTCTGGAAGAGTCCTGGAACCTCGGATAGTGGGGTTGCTCCACGACTGTGGGTTGCGGGTGCTCTTCTGCTGCACTGTACCTTTCTACAAGGGCCACAAGCTCATCCGCATTGTGGGGGTCACTCCGACTGACCCAACGGCGTAAGGCAGAGGGAAGTTTCCTCAAGAACTGGTCCATGACCAACCGTTCCACGATGTGGCTTGCTGAGTTGATCTCGGGTTGTAGCCACTTCCGGGCGAGGTGGATGAGGTCATACATCTGGCTTCGGGTGGCTTTATCCATCGTGAAGGACCATGCGTGAAACCTTTGGGCACGAACAGCCGTGGTTACGCCGAGGCGGGCGAGGATCTCGAACTTCAATTTTGCATAGACGTTAGCTTCGGCTGGCTCTAGATCAAAGTAAGCCTTCTGGGGTTCGCCGCTTAGGAAGGGTGCGATTAGACCAGCCCACTCAGCTTCTGGCCATCCCTCTCTCTGTGCCGTGCGTTCAAACGTGAGAAGATAGGCTTCCACATCATCCGAGGGTCCCATCTTCTGAAGGTAGTGGCTTGCCCTGGTCATTTTCGGAACTGGGGCTGCCTCTGCCAGTGGAAGGTTACTGATAGTCCCCCTCAGGATCTCGAGTTCCTGCTGTAAGCCCTGAGCGAACCGCTTTTGCTCCTCTCTCAGCAGGCGGTTTGTCTCTTGCTGGTTTGCATTAGTCTCTTGCTGGGCTATTAACAGCTGTCGCTGGGTTTCACTCGCCTGTTGCTGGGCTTCATTCGCGTCTTTCTGGACAGCGACATTGCGTACCAGCGCACTCACCACGTCTTCCATCTCGTTTGGAGAGAGAGAAAAAAAAACCTTCTTTTTTTTTTTTTTTTAAAGTTCTTTAACCCCCAGACCTTTCAGTGTTCTGCCCGCATTCTCCACCATATGTGACAAACGGCTTACTCCGGGGCTCCGCCGTCTGTCCGGGACTGTTAGAACACGGTCTTTTAGGGTAGGTTAAATGATGAGACGTCACGTACTGTTCCTTTAAACAGGCTATGCCTGGTTTATTCAGTCCCAGGCACTGAGACTGCCACAGTTTAAACAGAAAACAAAGCCAAACAAAAAGCTGCTCGTCTGAGCGATAACTTAAACTTAGATGTCCCTGACTCAGAGTTGGAAGTGGCTTGTCCACTTCCACCAACAAAATAAGTACCTTTGCAGTCTTTAGACAAACTAACAGAATGAATGAAGCGATTTGGGAAAGAGGCTTTCTCACCCCTCTGCAGTTCAGCAGCCTTCCAGGCTCTTGGGCGGGGCTCAGAGGAAACAGGAAACAGGTCTTATATACCTGAATTCTAATCAGCATGACAGGTGACAGAAAACAGGCAGCAGACAAACTGTGGAATGGAGTGCCTGTACCACGAGGCTGCCCTGTTCAGCTTAGACAGGACAGAAACTGTTCAGTATCCTGGGAGCCCTGTATATGGAGTTTATTACCAACCCCTGGTTTCTGTCACAATACATACATACATACATACATACATACATACATACAGGTTAGCTTGGGCACCTGTTTGGACATCGTTCCCATTGTAAAGAACACATTACATTTAATAAAGTATATTTCACTATACTTCTGAGTCTTTGGGTAGAGGGGACAGACAGGGAAATATGTTGTAGTTTTATTTCTATCTGCCTTATTCCCCACACACTATCTTTTGGACTCAGTCTGGACTCTCAGAGTCCCCCCTCAACCTTATATACAGTTAGGGTACCCACAAACCTTTTACTGGTTGTGGGTCACCTGGGCACTAGCTGAGGTACCCCATTAACATAGGAATTCCCTCAGCTACAGGAATTTATGTTTTATCCCTGTGTCCCATTCTCCTTTCTGGGCTGTGCTGAAGCAGGGTACCCTAGTGGTGAGTCACACTTGCATTTACAAAAGGAGATATTGTCGGGACAATGTGCCTACATGCATCTGAGAATTAGGCATGATTCTCGAGTACATTTATGGGGGGACCGACAACTCCTAGGCACATTCTGTCAACGGTTCATCCGCAAAAAAAACCCTTGAAACTCATACCCTAGCAAACCCTGCTTGCTGGCATGCCCGGAAAGGGAAAACACAAACACTGCTCTTATTGCATACTTACAACAGAATGGTACAATGTCACTGGGGCCAAGAGCTAACTCTCTTGGACCCTTATACACGTATCAGGGGTAACCAAAATGGGCTTAACCTTTATTTTTAGAGCCTGGTTACCCCCTACCATCACACCAGCGTCTATGCAGATTCCCTGGCTGATTGTATGGAGTCTTATAACAAATATATAAAACATTACAAAGTGCACTTTAATAAAGTATGGTCTCTGGGGAACCTTATATTTATAAGGAAAATTGGATATTTGGGCTAGAAACTCAGGAGTCTGGGGGACACTGGGTTGCCCCGGTGTAATTCACCCCGCATAACAGCAAATCATGCCTGCTCGCTGGGGAGAATTAAAGGACTACCGGTAACTTTGGCCCCCGAACTCCTGCAAACAAAATGATTGCATCTCTACCCAAATACCCACCTAAAACTTGCACATAAGAAGTTTTGCCGTTCTAGGGCAAAGGAAACATGTAAACAGGAAAGCAGGGGTCATTTTATTTTCCACATGTATAATCCCTGGTCCATTGCTTATGGTGCTATGTAGCTACCAGGGACCCTACAGATTTAGGGGTAACCAGATGTACTTAAAACTTTAATGTATAGCCTGGTTACCTCACCCCGTCACAGCCTACGTCATTTCCCTACTAACGGATGAGAAAGGTAGTTAGTGATTAATGCGCTCAGCGCTGGACACTAATTATTCATATGATGCAAATAGATTCACAGAATGGGGCTAGTGAGATTAATGAAGATGTAAAGTACACTGTGGGGCCAAATGATCCCTGAAGATAAGGCTATTGAAAAATCCCCTATGTGTTCCTCATGGGGATGGTCCCTTGACTCACAAAATAACACAATGGTCAGAATAAAGTCAAACCAAAGATACTCACATATATTGCCCCAATCTGAATATCCTGAGTGGAGTTCACTTTATCTCCCGTACACGAAACACGTAGGAGGGTGCTAACCTCCGCTTGTTTTATGGATTAATAAAGGATCATTCTTCAGCTATTTCTTGGTGACCCACTCATTTGGCTGTGCGCCAGTTCTCCTTTTTCAACATTCACTAACGGATGAGGGCTTGGCCTAGGCTTCCCCTCTGTGGAAGAGAGAATCCCCAATGATCAACTACTCTATTGCCTTTTTGACGCCCCTGGTCGCTGTCACGGTAGCATATGACAAGATATAACAAACACCAAATATCTGGGTTGAACTGAACGAGGCTTAGATATAATAAAATATATTTATTCCTTAAAAAGGTGAACACAGCAATATAGTACAATTAACATGCAAGAAGGTAACACTTACTTAGCGTTGGGGAATGGAGAAGTATCAGCTAGCAATTCTCCAGCAATCCGGTGACATTCAAGGTGAAATCAGAAGAACTAGAACTGTAGGGTTGACACAGTATATATACCTTTGTAAACCTATTCTTAACATTGAATACAGACTATTGGTGAACAATTATCTGTATCCAATCCCTAACGTGGAAACATAGTTTAACCCATTCCCTGCAGCTAGTTAGCCCATGCGTACTGGGACTCTGATGGTCTTATTTCTGTAGCCCCATTATTAAATCAGGGGCGACGACCAGTCTACCAGATGAAGTATCTGGCAGGATCTTCATTGTTTGTAGGTCTAGATATAACACTTACAAACCACTCCAGTTTGATGCTTCTCCGCCCTCAGGTAAACAGTTAGAGTGGCAGAGTCTTTTGATCGGTACTTGGTTCCTAGACTTTGGGTTGCCCCCCTGACCATTTGCATTCCTTTGTGTGAAGGAATCTGCGCGGGTTTTTATCCCCGCCTTGGAATACAATATTAAAGTTAAAACACAGACATATTAAAATATCCGGTTCCGTTAGGTCCAGTGAGTCCAAACTTTCCAGATCTTAATGCCGGAACTGGGACATCAAATGATCCAAGTTTCAGACTGCTGCGACCTTCAGGACCAGAGATTCACAAATACCACTTAAACCGTTTCATACTTTAACACAAAATTCTCCGCTGTAAAATAAATCACAGTGTGTGTGTGTGTGGTGCAGACACTGACATTATAATAAAGGAAAAGTACCTGGGCGCTCCCTCTGGATATAGTGCAATGAGGAAATAAATATATAATAAAACGTAACGACCTGATGTAGCCAGGTCCCCCTTTAGTGTGGCTTACACCCTCCTCCCTTTTGGCAAGACGCTGTGTGCGAGGGAGTGAGGGGGGGCCGGCGCGCGAGCAGAGGAATCCCTGGTAGCTAGGGACGCGAGCGGCATCGGAATCCCTGGTAGCTAGGGACGCGAGCGGGCCGGTTGCCGGGGACGCGATCGGGCCGTCGCTAAGGCCGCAATCGCGTTGCCACCGGCCCGGCGGCTGAAGTGAAGGGCGCCGCCATACCTAGGGCTGTTGCGCATGCGCAGTGGCATAGGACAGCGCGGGAGGCCCCAGATAGCTCGCGCATGCGCGAGATGAGACTGCCAGCCCCCAGGGTGCATAGGGGCAGAGACACATGACCCCAGGGAGCCAATAGGGCTGAGGTATGGCCCTGCTGGAATAAGGATACATTTTGCGGGGTTTTGCAGCCACGCAGGCAGTCAGGATCCGGACCAGCTAGGGGTAAGAGGTGGATGCAGGGGTCAGTGACCCTCTGCATTAGGCCAGCAGCCCCCAAGGTCCCAGTTAGGTCCTGAGCCACCTAGTAGCTTGTGGAGCTTAGGGACAGGCCCTAGATAGGGACACTGCCCCATTAATTGGTAGCTTAGTCAGGGACACAGTGCTGAATCCGTGCGGCCCTGCGAGGTGGGTTCTGGGCTCAGAACACCACCGCCGACCCTGGGACTAAGGTGATATTATCCACGCTGGAATTCACCCAACGCGGTGTGGAGGACAACCTCGGATCGGGCGGATCTCCAGTGATATCGCGGTACCCGTGGCTGGAGCCCCGGGCAGGTAACCTACCATTCACGTGCACCAACAAGGCCTAATCACCAGACATAGTGGCTGCGCAGTCACACATATATACAGACAGTGGTGTTTGACATTTGGGAGTGTGAGACATTTGGGTGGGGGTTACTGGACACAGGGTGGGGTCACTCTTTGGGAGGTTAGCGTCCGCCGTGATGCCTAGAGGTGGTAGCATCCGCCGTGACGCAGAGTGGTTAGCGTCTGCCGTGGCGCAGAGTGGTTAGCGTCCACCGTGGCGCATAGTGGTTAGCGTCCTGTGTGACGCCACATGTGGCTCCTCTAGAGAGGAGTCATGGTTATGTGATGTGTGTTATTATATGTTTTGCTATGCAGTAAAGCCAGTCCTGTTTTATATTTGCTCGCTTCGTGTGGTTGTTTCCTGTGAGGGCCTCCTCCCACTCCGTTGGGATCCCTCCCAGGTGGAGGCGTTGCACCCAGAGATGTATAACATGCATGTACCCCAGGTTCCCCAAGCGGAGGCTTAGGCTCCTGAGAGCCACACAGGTTGCACAGCTAGTAGTAGCGGTTGTATTCATAGGGAATACCCGTTACATTTGGAGGCGCTGCTGAGAGAGTCCTGGTGTGCCCCACTTTGTAGTTACCGTTACCCTGTCAGTCAGCATGTCTGCGCTCACGACCAAACAAGTGGCCGACTGGGCCGAAAAGCTAGGAGAGCTTCTGCGACACGTGGTCGCCGTAGACGAGGTGCCTGCTGATGTCTCCATGTTTACTATCTGCAGCGCAGTGAGGACATTACCTGGTCTGGCGGGCACCCGCCTCATCAGCAAGCACTATAACATTGACCGGCAAGAGAACACCCTATTGCTAGCCACTGAACAAGCTATACTTCCTGATAGAGGCCCACGAGTAGTGTATCTACCAGAGACTTTACCGCAAGGGTGCCCTCTAATTTACCCCGGAACCGTTTCCAGTCACGTCACTTCCCTCCCCAGACATGAGGGTTGGGACGACAGAGATATGGCCGCCAGTACACCCATCCGATCAGATATATCCCTACCCAGAGTGACTTTCTCTTCTGATGCTAGGCAAGGGGCCACCAGCTGGGCCGGTAGTCCGCCAACATCACCGGTTACTAACAGGTCCGTGAACAGTTCTACCCCAACCCCTAACAGGCAGCGAGCAGCGATAGCCAGTGGCTCCGACAATGATGGCTCTCTGCTAGGAGTGACATTCCCGCAGCTTGTGGAAGCGATAACTACGTCCGCTCAAGCCCAAAATTATAGGAAATTGAAAGCGTTCTCAGGAACGGTTCCTGTCCCCACAGGCGAAGAAAGTATCGATTCTTGGAAGGAGCACACCCTCAAGGTGATCGACGAATGGCCCTGCTCTGAAGCGGTCAGACGGCAGAGAATCCTGGAAAGCCTACGACCCCCAGCGGCCACCATGGTCAGTGCACAGCGTGACCAAGACCCTGATCTCTCTGCTCACCAGATGGTAGACTTGTTAGTCCAGATCTATGGCAAAGAGGAAGAGGAGAGCGAGCTGTGGTTCAAATATTAAACTCTCCGACAGAAGGAGAAGTAAGACCTGTCCGACTTCCTGCAACGCATCCAGCTGGTCCTGTGGAAATTGCGAACTTGCGGCCTCATCCTATCTTCAGAGATGGACGAATATCGGCGCAAGCAGTTCCTCCGAGGGGCCATCCCCACGCATCACATCGTGATTATGATCAGGTGCTCACTAAAGGAGGGACCTCCCCCTACCTTCATGGACATTCTGGGGATCGTAAAAGGGCATGAGGCCTATACCAAGCTGCATGCAGGCACCAAGGTCAGAGATCCTCCGACCAGTGACACCCCGGGAGCCTCCGCTCGGCGGACTAAGACACCTGTCAAAGAGGAAGATGCGCCACCCAAGTCGCCTTCAACGAAAGGGCGGGCTTCGGGGAGATCCTCCCCCACTTACCCAAGACGACTGGACATTAAAGACGTCGTTTGCTATAACTGTGGACAGAAAGGCCATTTCTCTAGGGAGTGCCCTAATGGAGCCACCCAAGAAAAGGTAACGCCCCGTAAAGGAAGCTCGGCCAGGGCTATGATCTGTCAGAGGCAGACCTCAGAAGCCAAAACCACCGAGGCCACCCCCACGCCTCCCGAAGCCCCTCCTGACCTGAGCCCAGGCGAAGGAACTCCAGGGGGAGATGGTTACTGTCAGGTGGGCCCTTCGGCCATCGTACGTGTGGTAGTAGAGAGGGAGTCTATGCTGCTGCTCTATTGGACACCGGGTCTCAAGTGACCATAATATACCGGCACTTCTACGACTAGCACCTGAAGCATTGTCCCCTGCGGTCGGCGGAACATATGAAGGTGAGGGGGTTGAGCAACGAGGATTACCCTATCGATGGGATTGTGAGCGTTCAACTGGAGATACTTCAATTGAATACCGGCAAGAAACATCCCATGAATGTGGAGGCAATGGTGTGCCCAAAGCCTCAAGGACAGTGTCAGTACCTGGTCATCCTGGGGACAAATACGGATATAGTACGAGCTGTAATCAGAGCCTACCTGAAGGAGACTAATGAATTGCCAATGGCCAATACACGCCTGGATCCTGTACTGAGAGAGGAGTGCAACCGAGTATATGCCCTAGAGCGTCACGGGGACCTCTACAATCGTCAACGCGGACTGACGACCATTTCACCAGGGGGAGTGAAACGCCTGGCCGTCTGGTGCTGTTATCCGGATCGGGAGGAGACCGATCATCTGTTCTCTCTGGAGAGTGACCCTGAGGAAGAGATCCAGAGAGGGTATCGGGTAATACCTGAAGTAAGAGAGTGGACGACCCAAGTTCCTCTCCGAACCCATGTGTACATCCAAAACATCTCTCCATTCCCAATGGACATCGATGTAGGACAAAGTCTGGGCAGTATATATCCCGTCAGCCCGGTAGAAACCGCGCCCCAGGTGAACGCCGCTGCAGTAGATGAGCGGTTAGTCGACCTGGACTTCAACTTCGGAGATTCAACCCTGCCAACAGAGTGGAAGGATTGACTGACAGCCAAGCTGAAGGAAAGAAAAACAGTATTTTCTACCAGCGAGATGGATGTGGGCCGCAGTCGCAGCGCCCAACACACTATTAGGCTGAGTGACGCCACTCTGTTCCGTGAACGCTCTCGTCGTATCGCCCCCAGGGATGTGGACGATGTAAGGGATGTCCTGGAGGAGATGAAGACCGCTGGAATACTGACGGAGTCGCTGAGTCCTTATGCATCACCCATAGTGGTAGTAAGGAAGAAGAATGGATCTGTAAGATTGTGCGTCGATTATCGAACTCTGAATAATCGTACGGTACCTGACCAATACAATCTCCCTCGTATTGAAGAGATCCTGAATGCTCTGAACGGGAGCCAATGGTTTAGTGTGCTCGATTTGCGATTTGGGTACTACCAGGTACCCATGAGTGAAGAGGATCAGGAAAAGACTGCCTTTGTCTGTCCTCTGGGCTTCTACCAGTTCACGCGTATGCCCCAAGGTATATGCGGAGCCCCTGCTACCTTCCAGCGGTTGATGGAAAAGACAATAGGGGACATGAACTCTCGGGAGTGTCTGGTTTACCTGGACGATATCATTGTCTTTGGGAAGACCTTAGAAGAACACGAGGAGAGGCTGCTGAAGGTGATAGATCGTCTTGGCCAAGAAGGATTGAAGCTATCACTCGACAAGTGTAGGTTTTGCCACACCTCAGTGACCTACGTGGGACACATCGTGTCTGCCCAGGGGATTTCTACTGATCCGGCCAAAGTAGAAGCGGTGGTGAACTGGCCACGTCCCGATAATGTCGCGAAACTGCGATCCTTCCTCGGTTTCTGTGGGTATTACCGTCGGTTCGTGGAAGGGTACTCTAGTCGAGCTAAACCCCTGAACAATTTGCTGAAGATATACCCTGAAGATACTGGGAGAAAAGCCACGTCGGCCCGTCAACCGTTTGGCGATAAGTGGACGCCTGAATGTGAACGGGCCTTCCTGAACTTGAAGAAAAGCCTGACTGAAGCACCAGTGCTTGCGTATGCTGACCCAGAACAACCATATGTCCTGCATGTGAATGCCAGTCTCAATGGACTGGGCGCTGTCCTTCATCAGAAGCACCCCGAGGGTCTTCGGCCTGTAGCCTACATCAGCCGCAGTCTGACACCCAGTGAGCAGAAATATCCAGTACACAAGTTAGAGTTCCTGGCTCTCAAATGGGCGATCACGGAGAAACTTCATGATTACCTCTATGGTGTTACGTTTGAGGTAAGGACCGATAACAACCCCCTCACGTACATCAATACTTCCGCCAAATTGGATGCCGCCGGACACCGATGGCTGGCGACCCTATGTAACTACCGATTCTCCCTGAAGTACAAGCCAGGGCCTTTGAACATTGGGGCCGATGCTCTATCACGACGACCAGGATTGAGTGCTACCCCTGATGATGATGAATGGGAAGAGAACACTGGACCTGGGATGCGAGCAATGTGTAGTATAGCGGCCGTCATCAATGATCAGGTCGCATTCTCTGAACTAAGAGTTGCCGATTCGTTAGGGTGCCAGTCGCAGGCGATCCCTGCTTCCTACTGCGACCCCGCAGGGATGAACATAACCCAGGACAAAGTCATAAGATGGAAAGACTTAGTGGACTATCAATTAAGAGATCCAGTGATCAGCATAATCCGACAAGACGTTCCGCGAAAGAACCCCGCTCTATTGAAGAGTGCTCCCCGAGATCTGGTCGCGTTACTCATGCGTGAGGTGGACAAGTTCGAGATAGATAATTGTTTGCTCTATAGGGTAGTCCAATATCATAACCACCCTGATAGGCGACAACTAGTTCTACCCCAAAACTTGAGATATATGGTGTTGAAGTCTCTATACGATGAACACGGGCATCTCGGTGTAGAGAAGACTTTTGGGCTAGTCCGAGACCGGTTTTTCTGGCCCAAGATGCGGGAAGCGGTGGAACAACACTGCCGCCGTTGTTCCCGGTGCGTTCAACGCAAGACGTTGCCTACCCGAGCAGCTCCCATGGCCCATCTGAAGAGTTCTGGTCCAATGGACCTGGTGTGTATGGACTTCCTGTGTATCGAACCTGATAGTCGAGGAATCGGTAATGTGCTTATCATCACGGACCATTACACCTGCTATGCACAGGCCTTCCCCACAAAAGACCAGAAGGCTATCACGGTCGCGAAAGTTCTATGGGAAAAGTTCTTCGTTCATTACGGCCTTCCAAACCGACTTAACTCCGACCGAGGGCGAGATTTTGAGAGTACTCTGATCCGAGAATTACTTAAAATGCTGAGCATCGCCAAATCCCGGACGACTCCGTACCACCCTGAAGGAGATGCCTTGCCTGAACGATTCAACAGGACCCTGTTGGACATGCTTGGAACCCTGAAGGGAATGCAGAAAACAGAATGGAGTCGTCATGTAGAAACTTTGGTACACGCGTACAACTGTACTCGCCATGAGTCCACTGGGTTCTCCCCGTACTTCCTCATGTTTGGGCGGGAGGCCAGACTTCCAGTAGATGTGCGTCTTCGAGTATCAACGGACGGGATATTCAATACCACTCATTTTAAGTACGTGCAAAGGCTAAAAGACAGTCTGCAACAAGCTTACCAACAGGCTGAGAAGTCTACAGCCAAACTGAATGCTGGTAACAAGAGACGATATGACAATAAAGTCAAGTATCGAGAGTTACGTCCTGGGGATGCAGTGTTACTTCGTAATTTCGGAATCCCCGGAAAACATAAACTGGCGGACCGGTGGAGAGATGGCGTATATGAGGTGGAGTCACAGATGCCTGGCCTCCCGGTTTATCGCATCAGAGACACCGATGGCCGGGTAAAGGTTTGGCATCGTAATCACCTTCTCCCCATCCCCCAAGTGGGAGACGAAGAAGAGGAACTATAGGCCACACCGCTCAACGGTGAGTTCGATCTATCAGAGGTGGGTCAAGAGACTGTAACTAACGAGACTCACTCTGAAACTCCGGAAGACCCTATGGAGGGACCCTCTCAAAGGGACCATCCCGCAGAAGGGGCATCTCCCGAAGGAGCTACGGGTAAAGGGCCCCATAGGCCAATGCCTACTAAGGTGGCACCAACAGGCCAGCCTTTGAATCCACAGAGCCCGTGTTTTGTACCCTCAGAGACATTTCTCCCCTCAAGGGAAGAGGCTAGGCCTCAGGACTATGCGTATTACTCCCCCGAGGGAGTTGCCGAAGAACAACTCCGACGGAGTCAACGAGTCAGGTACCCGCCAACTCGGGTCACCTACGATCAAATGGGGGCACCCCATTATGAGGCTCAGCAGTGTTCTCGTAGTAAGATACAATCTGTGATAGCGATGCTCATCGAGTTATGCAATATCGTTTAGAGTTACCTGTGCTAAGTTATATATTTTACTGCATTTTTATTATATAATTTTTGTACATTGTTGGGAAGTTATGTGGTCCAAGCGAGGACGTTGGAGTTTTAACCAGGGGGAGGATGTAGCCAGGTCCCCCTTTAGTGTGGCTGACCCCCTCCTCCCTTTTGGCAAGACGCTGTGTGCGAGGGAGTGAGGGGGGGTCGGCGCGCGAGCAGAGGAATCCCTGGTAGCTAGGGACGCGAGCGGCAGCGGAATCCCTGGTAGCTAGGGACGCGAGTGGGCCGGTTGCCGGGGACGCGATCGGGCCGTCGCTAAGGTCAATTCACTGGATGTCTTGTCTCGTGTGTGCAGCCTACTCACAAGATGAAAGTAGTATATGGGCAACAACAGGTAACTGGAATGTGTTCGGTCTTCTAACCACAGGCGTTGATACACTCCAACTCAGATGTCAATGTAGTGGTGAGATGTTAAGAAAAAAGATATGTACCCATGGTGCAGATCACTGATACAAAGGTATTTCTTTATATAGATTCTAAAAATGTGCACTCACAATAAAATAGTTTTAAAATAGCATATATCACTCATAGGTGATTAGAGTACAGATCGGACACTGCCGTAGCTCACCCCGCCGCCTCCGTTTTGTGTCAGGTATGCTCACCAGCGCTCAGCCGTCTGCCGCCTGATCACTCTCTGCAGCGTTTTTAACACAGCTCTATCCTGGTCTCCAGAGCGTCACGTCACTTCCGGTAAGGCTTCAACGATGGACAGTCACTCGGCACCAATCCTCTCTGTCTCTTGGCGGTCCTACTCTACGCGTTTCGCCAATAGAGTGTTTGGCTTAGTCAGGAGTATCAGTGAAGACAGTCCCTTCCAGAGGGTTTGAGCAGGGAGTTGCAACATTTATATTCATCACATCACTTAACACTATTATAATCATAAAGATCACAAATACTGTATTTTTTATAATATTTCACTTTATTATTTGTGTCCACTATCAGTGTTTAGCGCCTTTTTTTGCACCATCACTCTGTCTAGTTTGAAGATACCTACAGTTTTCCATATTTCCCTCCTCAAACTGTTTGTTCAAAACATGTTCTCTTCCACCAGTCTACGTCCTCCTAAGTCAATCTTGGTGGATGGCCAAGAGGAGTTTGAGGTGCACCAGATACTGGATTCCAGAATATCCTGGGGCAGACTACACTACTTGGTCCAGTGTATGGGATATGGCCCTGAGGAGAACTCATGGATTAAGTCCAAGGAGGTCCATGCCCCAAACCTAGCATTGGCATGTCATTTCAAATTTTTGGCTAAGCCTGCTTAGATCGCCCGGAGGTCGCTCCTGAAAGGAGGGGTACTGCAATGATGCTGTCTGATCCGTGTCGGGGTGGGTTTGCTGCAGTACAGGTTTTCCAGCTTGCCTGCCCTTTCTCCTCAGTTCGGCCATTTTGGTGACTGGCAACCTGCTGCTTAAAACTGCAGTTCCCACAGGGAGTCGCTGAGCAAAGTTCTGCTTGCTGTTGCTCCGGTTGATCATTGATGTCACACATTACCCTTTCACCTATTTGGTATCCCTGTTGCTGACCCCAGATGTGACCCAGATCTCGCTGCCTACTGCCTGTACTTTGCACCACTGCCACAATCCCTTATCTCTGCCTGCTTACAGACAATGGATTCTCTAACAGGACTCTGTCCCTTGGCTCTAGTCGGTTATTCTGCACCCCTACCTCAGCCCTGAGGGTCCGCTTCCTGATTCAAAATGAGCACCATCACACGTCCTCACTACCCCCTGTCCCCCTTCTCACTCCCTTTTACTATAATTCAATCTCCACAACCTCCTCTCCACAAACACCTCCACCTCCACCTTCACCTCCACCCACACCTACACACACACACACATACACACATATCCCCCGTTAAGATTTTTTAACAGGGCTGATTTGGCTGCTCCAATCCCAACTGTGCTGCCGCTCAGCCATGCAGGGAAACAAACAGGAATGCACCCACATCAAGCTGAGACCTGCAGTAGCCTCAGGCATCCTGAGCTCAATCTCCAGCACCGGCCAGCAGGGTTCCACTATGCTGTCGCCCCCCGCATTGCAGGGTTTAGTGGCACAGTGGTTATACCATTGCTTCCACTGCTGTGAGGGCAGGGCCCCTCCATACCTCACTGGTGAAATATGAGGCTGAGCATTTCAATTTCCAATCTCAAAATTCCTGCTTTCTTGTTCTCTGGCAACTCACAGTTCCACATTACAGAAGAACTTTTAAATATCCTGCATATAAAAGCTCCCAGCCTCGTTTTCAGGTGTCTCTGGCACGGCCTCAGGGGGCACCGCTTAGTCAATCTCTGTGTTAGGATCATAATAAGAACTGAAACTCTGATCGGGTTCCTATTTCATAGATTCCACGCTTCCATAAGAAATCATGGCAAACAGGCCTGCAACCAATCACAGCACAGATGCTGCGCTGGAGCCGATCAGGACATGTGGTTTTGCCTGCACTGGCCAATCCGGGCTTGAGGTGGGTTAAGGCAAGTTAAAGGACAGGGGAGGGAAATATGAATGGGCTAATGGGAGCCACATCCAAAAATGAGATGTATGTGAGGATGGCAAAATTATCCACTTTTTGGGTGGATGGCCCCCCAGTCTGATCTCCACCCCAGGTCACTCTCCCTTGTTTCACTGCACCTCTCCTCCCCTCCAGTCGCAACATTGGCCAGTTCTCTCGACATGTGTGCTGCACAAAGTGTTCCTCATCCCTGCATGTCCAGAGACATTGGCTATGCTTGTGAAAGAATGGGGCCCATTGACCAGTTAATAAAGGTTAAGCCCAGTCAGTGGGGTTCAACTGACAACCAGGCCCCTTAGATACCATTTTTTTTACTGGCCAAGGATCCCCTTGAATCCCATGAAAACTGTATGCTTTATTCCTGATGTGTATTGTCAGGGAAGACCAGGACAATTTCACGGGATCAAACACCAGACATGACATGGAGATAAAATAAACAAGTGTTTATTTCGGCTGGAGAAAAACAATCCCAGCACAAAGTCACAACAGAGCTTATACTCACGAACCTCAGAACAATATAGAGGGTGTCCCAATCCCTTACGTGTCGGCGCCACTGGAAATACTTTTCCAGAGCAGCTTATACTTGTGCAGTAGGTCCTGTGTCTCCAGCAGCGCTGGATGCAAGTTGTGGCAAGGCAACTTCAAATCTCTTGCTCGGGGTACAAGCAGCCTCGGCTTTGCGTGTCTCTGGCACATCCTCAGAGCCCACCACCATAGTCTATCTGCACGCCAACCCAGGAGAGACCTGTGGAACTCGAATGGGTCGCAGCTTTTCTAGGTTCCAGTTCTTAATAGGAAATCATTGAGAAAGGGGTGGTGACCAATCCCAATGAGGATGTTGTGTGGGGAGACACAGAGGGTGGGAATTATGAACCAGATAATGAGAACAGCGCCTACCTCCTCCCTTTTCTCAGTGCCAGTTCGCTACCTCTTGTTGGGAGTTGTCTCTCTGTCTAGGAAGACAATGGCTCCGCTCTTCACACCAACACATCTGAGATGTGAGGCCTGCCCATCCCCATCATCTATTGTCTCCAAACTCCCTGTGGTATCAGCCAGCTCAACCAGGGTTACTGATCATGGAGACTGGGTAATTGTATTAACCAGCTAGCATGCCCAGGGAACATGTACATGCATTTAATGTCTCTGGCCATGTGTCATGGGAGCTTATGACAAGATATAATGAACACCAAATACTGTTAATTAGTACTTGATCTGTTGATTAGTACTTAGGCTCAATCATCCGGCTGCCCTTCCTGACCTATTTAGCATAGCAGATGGAGTCTGCATTTTTCAGAGCAGATCCAAAATACCATACATATATACTCTTTAATATCTACACATATTAATAAGTTCCATTCTGTTGGGCTCAGTGGGTCGAAATTTGCCAGTTTTTAATGCCTACAGTGACTCCACATATTGGCCAAATATCAACTCTCTGTGACCTCCAGAACTGGAGATACAGAAATGCACTTTAAAACATTAAAATACAGGATTATAATGAAACATAGGAACAGGGGAACATACAGTTTCCTGACGTGACAAGGTATAAGCCACATTCCTGGACCGCAGTCCAGTTAACCCCTTGCCTCCCTGGTGAGGTTAGGGGGTGGCCATATGGGGTGCAACCGTGGCCATATGGGGTGCAACCCCTTTAATACCGGGCCAACCCCCTCTCCCTCTACACCATGCAAGGCTGAGAAACCCTTTGTGTAGCCCATATTTCCAGAGAAATTGGCTGCTGCTGGGTGTGGTAGGGGAGTAGAAGAGCAGAAGACAAAGGCAATGGTGTCCAGGGGTGGAATCATGGCCATGATGGCATCCACCCAAAATACGGGGCCATTTGCTACCTCTCCCCAGCCAGAGCAGTGCCAGCCAATGGGGAGATATGCTGTCAGCTGGGGAAGCCATTGCCAAGTCCCCCTGTTAGGTGCTGCACTCAATGGCCCATTTGAAGTTCCCTCCTCAAAGCCCTTTAACTCTCAAATCACACCCTCAGACCTAATTGGTCCATGAAGGCAAGCCCCACTTCCTGATTTGTCCAATGAGATGAATCTGCACTCAGATTGGTCACCAGCCACTCTACCATGCTTTCCTATGGCAGAGAGAAAGATAGAAAAAGAGGACCCGATCAGTGCTCCAGAGATTGATGCTGAGCGTGTCATGTAGACCAGGGGTGCACAAGATTTTCTACGGGGGGTGGTTACAGATTTCCTGCTCTCTCCCCCAAGGCATTTAAATAAACGTCGGGAGACCGCACAAGACCTCTAACAAACTTGCTTTGCATTCCGGTGACGCGTCATCATGGTAACCCAACATCAAATAATGCTGTAGGGTCACATGACATTGCACTGCCATGGTAATGTGATGTCACATGAGGGGGAAGGGGGGTCGAGCCATAGAGGAGAGCAGGCAGGGGTGCACAGGGGGGAAGTTTATGCACCCCTGGTGAAGACTAACAAGGCAGTGTGCTCCAAGGCTTTGCCGGAGACACCCTGATCTACCATGTTGTTACAAGCCCGGTAGCCCTTGCATCCCATGTAAAATATACTATGTATTCCCCTGTGTGAAATGTAACTGCAAGTGTAGAAATGTGTTTTGTGTAGAAATAAAGCATAGCCAAAGTCTCTGGACATGTGGGGATCCGAAACCCTTTGTGCAGCCCGCATTGTTACGGGGGTACAGAACTTTTAACACCAAAACCACTGGGATCACTATCACTGGAAAGGGCACAATAATTGAATAAATTAAAGTTAATTCTGGGAAGCCAGCAAACACACACAAAACATAAACACAGTGAAACACTCACCAAAAGGGGGCCAAGAACAAGAAACTAGCCTTACCTAGGTGCAGAGGCCTGAGAGTCTTCTTCCCCGGCTTCTCTGTGCTTTCTCTGTGGGCTATTACACAAAGCACTTTTGAATCTCCTGCCAGCTGCGTCTCTGATCAGCTCCAATGTTGTTTGGACTTTCATGGCTGCTCTGGCGCTTCTCTGGCAAGCACAGTGCTATTTCCAACAGAACCCTTTTGAAAAGAACAATCGACTCCAGGTATGTTCTGGTTCACTGATTGGCAGTGCTTCTTACATAGCCCTCAGTGGCTATACATAACATGGAGCAGGAGCAGCCGACCAATGAGAGCGCAGATCGTGACAGTGCAGCCAATGAGAAGACGAGGGCTTGTCCTGCTGCACAAATCAGTGTAGGGTGCTTGGCTATGCGCTCAGGACCACCCCTGCATGATGGCGTCGCAGAGAAGCGGGGAACTTGCCAGTGGGAATCATGCCTAGGGGCTTCAGACCAGCCAAATGGTTCCATTGCCAAGTGGTGTACCTCCTGCTGGTAGGCGCCCCAGTGTCTGCAGGGAACAAAGGCTCCATCTCGCGAAGAGCCCGTCTTTGAACCTCTGAATCCACAGCCTCCCTCACTGCCTCCCCCTTCCCCCTGCACCGCCATCCTCCCGCTCACATCACCACCCCACTACACACACGCGCCTCACCCCCCTCGCTGACACCCTGCCGCTCACACCACCACCCCACTACACACACATGTGCCTCACCAACTGTGCTGACATCCTCCCGCTCACAACACCACACCACTACACACACACACGTGCCTCACCGCTCCCACCCTCGCCCCTCCCATCAGCTACGCCTGCCAGGGGTGCCATTGATTCACTCAAACTGCTTCGGCTGACTGCCTGGACGCTCGCATCACCCTCCTGCGGCTAACTGCCAGGGGCGCCGCCACTCGCCTCACCGCACATCACCGCCCTTGCGCTGCCGTCCTACCCCCTCCCTTCAGCTGTGCCTGCAAGAGGCTCCACCGCTCGCTTCACCCTCCTGTGGCTGACTGCCAGGGGCACCACCGCTTGCCTCAGCGCCCCCGCGCCGCCATCCACCCCCTCCCTTGAGCTGCACCTGCCAGGGGCAATGTCGCTCGCCTTACCCTTCAGCGGCTGACTTCCAGGGGCACCGCAGCTCGACACACCCTCCTGCGGCTGACTTCCAGGGGTGCCGCCGCTCGACTCACCCTCCTGCAGCTGACTGCCAGGGGCACAGCCGCTCACCTTACCCTCCTGCGGCTGATTGCCAGGGAAATGCCGCAACACTCACCGCCCCTGTGCCGCCGTCCTCTCGCTGCCCTTCAGCTATGCCTGCCACCGCTCATCACCACCCCCGCGTCGCCTTCCTCCCCCCTCCCTTCAGCTGCACCTGCAAGAGGCATCACAGTTCGGCTCACCCTCCTGCGGCTTACTGCCAAGGGCGGCACCGCTACACTCACGCCTTACCGCGCCACAACCCTACCAGGTAACAATATCACCTCACCACCACTTTATGCAATTCTGTATTCTCAACTTCTTACAGAGGCGTACAACCTCATGCAATTATGTCTTCATGCACTGTCTCTCCACTCTACACATCCCCATCATGCTATATTCCTTCACTGTGTACACAACTTACTACACTCAATATCGTCTGTGCAATGTCTGCACTACACACCACGACACACAGTGCATGCTGTGGGGGTCACATTCAAAACCTTAACACGCCTCTGCGCCACCGCGCCACCCACTGCCTTGCACACCACGCACTGTCATTTCGCCACAATCATTTATGCACACACTACCTCCAACAACAACAACTCTATCTTCTGCATATGCACTCACTCTTCCTACCACTACACACTCAACAAACTCACACACTCGCATACTATTGCCACATCACTCTTACTACACTCAATATCTTCCGCCCCACACCTGCATTACTCGCCAAACACACACGCTCACATACTATTGCCGCATCACATTTAATGGACAGTCATATACACACACACACACACAACAACAACAACAACAACAACAACAACAACAACAACAACAACAACAACAACAACAACAACAACAACAACAACAACAACAACAACAACAACAACAACGCCTATCAGAGGCCACATGCACCTCTGTCATATACATTCTAATAATGTTTACTCATTGACTGGCTTCGGTTTCTAATACTCTTTCTACATATACTTTATTGTCATTTAAGACAGCAGGATCAAACATGTCTCCAAAACAACGATGACGCATTGAACAACTTCAGCACACACAACCACAGATTCCCATCAACACTGACACACCAGAACTCACTCTCAGACACCACTTCAACAACACACACAAACATCCCCTACCTCAAGTGTGCCATACACCACATAATTGCATGTCACCACATTTAAAAAACGCAGACAAGGAGCCAGAACATCACAGGTGGCAGAGACCGAGAGAGAGAGACCGAGAGAGAGCAACCGATATAGAGAGACCGAGAGAGAGAGAGACCGAGAGAGAGAGAGACCGAGAGAGAGACCGAGAGAGAGAGAGACCGAGAGAGAGAGACCAAGAGAGAGAGACCGAGAGAGAGAGACCGAGAGAGAGGGACCGAGAGAGAGACCTAGAGAGAGAGAGAACAAGAGAGAGAGAGAGACCGAGAGAGAGATCGAGATAGAGAGAGACCGAGAGAGAAAGAGACCGAGAGAGAGAGAGAGACCGAGAGAGAGAGACCGAGAGAGAGACCGAGACCAAGACAGAGAGAGACGCAACATCACAGGCAGCAGAGACACCACAGCAGCATGAGGCACAACATCACAAACAGAGACAAAGAGCAAGAACATCAAGGGTGGCAGAGACCCCAGAACAGCATGCAATGTGCCTTCACGAGCAACGGCAAAGACAAACTACAACAAGGATGGCACACCCTACCAATTTGTAGCGGCCTTTCCCTATGATCCTCACATGGAGTACGATCAACATCCAAATGTTATTATTGGACCCATGGACACAATATGTTGTTACTGTCAAGCCAAGAAATTTAAAAATGAAGCTCCAGGCATGTGCTGTCGGAGTGGAAAAGTTCAACTCCTGCCTCTGGAAACACCGCCACATGACCTTCTTTCATACATGTCAGCGACTTCTTCTGATTCAAAACATTTCCTACAGAACATACGAAAATACAACTCATGTTTTCACATGACATCGTTTGGTGCTACATCTATCGTTCAACAAGTAGGCTTTGAACCTACTTTCAAAGTGCAAGGACAGGTATACCACAGGGCCGGATCTCTACTACCATTACCTGATGAAACTCCCACATTTATGCAAATTTACTTTATGGGCGATGAGCAACACGAAGCCGATCAACGATGCCATTGTATCCCCGGCATAAGATGTGATATTGTAGTACGCTTACAACAGATGTTACATCACCACAACCATCTAATTAACACCTTCAAAACATCACTAGAACGCATGCCGACTGATGAATACAAGGTGGTAATCCGAGCGGACAAAACACCAGTGGGTCAACATGAACGTCGCTTTAATGCTCCTCATGTTAACAAAGTGGCGATTGTTATAGCAGGCGACACATTTGATAAACGTGACATAATAATTCAGAGGCGCGCCCATTCCCTGCAACGCATTTCAGAAACACATCGATCGTATGATGCACTTCAGTACCCACTCACATTTTGTGACAGTGACGATGGCTATCACTTCAACATCATGCAAGTCGACCCAGCTTCACATGCACCCACAAATAAAATAAAAATTGCTATGGACTTCTACGCCTACAGAATAATGATACGACATGGATCACACAACCACACTTTAAATTGTCAGCAACGTTTTCATCAGATTATTGTTGACATGTATGCAAAAATTGAGACTGAGCGTCTTCTCTTCATTCGTTTAAATTAAAAAAAAACTGTGTGTCGATCAATACATACAGTACATCTCAGGAATGCTGGTGTCAACGATGGTAACGTTCACAATATTGGAAAAATGATGATTCTACCTGCTACATTCACCGGAAGCCCTCGACACATGCACGGATATGCGCAAGATGCCATGTCATATGTTTGTGCATATGGACGTCCAGACTTCTTTATTACCTTTACATGTAATCCAGCGAGGCCCCAGATTAAAGAACAACTTTCATTTGGACAAGCACCCAGTGATCGCCTGACTTAATAGCCAGAGTCTTCAGACAAAAGCTAATTAAATTAATGAACATCATGACAAAGAGTCACATTTTTGGAGAAACAAGATGCTGGATGTACTCTATTGAGTGACAAAGTGATGGTGCAAAAACAGGCGCTAAACACTGAAAGTGATCACTAACTATAAAGTGACAAGATTGAAAATACAATAAATCAAAAGTGAAGGTGATTTTGGTGACTTAAATAGTGCCAAATAATGTGATAAATGTAAACGTTGCAACTCCCTGCTCGAACCCTCTGGCAGGGACAGTCTCACTGGTCCCCAGAAGGTAGATACGTTTTCTCACAACCCAGGGTGAGCATGTAGGAAAAACAACAGAAAACAGTAATCTAAGTGCAGACAGAAAACGTATGTGTGAGTCAATTCACAGGATGTCTTGGCTCGTATGTGCAGCCTACTCACAAGATGAAGGTGGTATATGGGCAACAACAGGTGGCTGGAATATATGCAATCTTCTATACCCAGGCGTTAATACACTCCAATTCAGATTCCAATGCAGTGGTGAAATGCAAAGACAAAGAATGTACCCAGAGTGCAGATCAATGGTATAAAGGGAAATCTTTTTAAAGGTTCTAAAAATGCGCACGTACAATAACCTTGTATTAAAACAGCATGCAGAGTGATCAGGCAGCTGAGCGTGGGTGAGCCCACCGGACACAGAACGGTGGTGGCGGGGTGAGCCACGGCACTATTCGATCTATCCTCTATTCACAAACAAGTGATGCATGCTGTTTTAATACAATTTTATTGTAAGTGCACATTTTTAGAACCTTTATAAAAGATTTACCTTTATACCATTGTGTGCCTTGTCTTGCCCTGTCTAGTTTCCTGCAGTTAACCCTTTGTGTACCGAACCGGCTTGTTGGGGACTCTCTCTGGCTCTTGACACCTGGCGTACGGACTTCAACTACGTGTACCTGTCCACCCCTTGACTCTTGGCTTACGGACTCCAACTGCGTGCATCTCTCCAATCCCAGACCTTTGGCTTACGGACATCTACTACATATATCTCTCCAACCCACGGACACCGGCAAGTATCAGTTTATCCTTTCCCTCATACCCAGACCCAGCAACGCTGATAAACAACCTTCTGGACAAGCCCCCGCTACTGTGGGTGCGTGGCATAGTCCTTCCCACCTCAGTGCCGGGGTCAGGTCACGTTTGTGGGCTCGCGCAAGCGTTACAGTATGCTCAGCCCAACAAACATTGACCCCCTGAGGTGGGCCAAGGCATGACTGCCATTACGGAGCCCTTCCAGTACTTAGACACACAACTTTCTGAATTAACCCAGAAATTAGCCGAAGTCACTTTGTTACAAACTCAGTCTCAAATCATTAGGCCAGCAACCTTAACTGCTTCTGCCCCAATGGGAAATATGCAGCAGGAACCACGTCTGCCAACGCCCAATCAGAACGCAGGGGAACCTCTTGGGTGCATAGGTTTTCTAAACCAATGTGACATTCAATTTGAATTAACTCCCTCTCGCTTTTCTACTGACAGATCAAAGGTGGCTTACATTATTGCTTTATTGACCGGAGATGCACTGGCGTGGACATCTCCCATATGGGAATTACAACCTGAACTCACTCAGAATTTTTTTCCATTCAAGAAGGAGTTTCAGCAGGTTTTTGATACCCCCGGTCGTAAGATTACTGCTGCTTCCTCCCTTTTTCATATATCACAGGGTCACCGGTCAGTGGCGAGGTACGCCCTCGAATTCCAGACCGTGGCAGCAGAGACCGGCTGGAACAACGAGGCCCTGACTGCAGCTTTCTGGCAAGGCCTCTCTGAACCCCTAAAGGATCAACTGGCCGCACGTGAGATACCTACTGCTCTGGAGGACCTGATTTCTACCTGTATAAGAGTAGACCAACGCCTACAGGAAAGACAAAATGAACGCCATTGTCCACGTACATCTGTCACTATGATTTTTCCTCCTCCTACTTCTCATTCTTATGTTCCAATTTCTGATACATCCGAACCCATGCAATTGGGTAGCCATCAGCTGTCTTTTGCGAAGAAACAGCGTCGGAGGTTTGAAGGATTATGCCTCTACTGTGGGTTATCTGGATATGTGGCCGATCGCTTTCCCATGCGTCAGGGAAAACGCCAGTGCCCAATAAGGTATGAGGGGATCTCATTGGGTACTGTTACTTCTCTCCCCTCTTCTATGAAAAGATTATCAAAGATAATTATTTTACCTATTATGTTGGAGGGTACAGATTTTCATGTTTCTGCCTTGGTCTTTATCGACTCTGGGTCTGGGGGAAACTTTGTGGACCAGGACTTTGCTACCAAGAATCGGATTCCAATGCTAAGGAAATCCTCATCAATAGGACCTGAATCCATAGATGGACGTCCGCTCTAGCCAGCCTTTATCTCCCTGGAGACCGCGATCCTGACTCCTGATCCTCAAATATCGCTGGATGTAATCCACTCCCCATCCGTACAGGTAATCTTGGGTCTCCCTTGGTTACAAATACACAATCCGGTATTTGACTGGACTGATCAACAACCTGTACTATGGTCTGCTCCATACATTCCTTCATGATCCTCTAATTCTCTCTCTCTTGCCGGCCTGGAGACTGCGGATCTCTCTAAGAGTTCCCTTCCAGAAATTTACCACTAATTCCTAGATGTTTTTGATAAGATCCGTTCTGAAATTCTTCCCCCACTTCGACCCTTCAATTGTCCTATAGATTTGATCCCTGGGGCTGTTCTGCCTAAAGGCAAGTCTTATCCTTTGTCCCTTCCATGTTCTCAATGTATTTGTCATTGTGCACCTTGATGATATTCTCATTTTTCTAAGTCGGAACATATCCATCATACCAAGCTTGTACTCTCTCGTCTTCGCCAGAATCGCCTTTATGCCAAGATGGAGAAATGCATGTTTCATCAAAATTCTACTTCCTTCCTGGGTTCTATAATTTCAGAGAAAGGATTCACTATGGACCCTGAGAAGTTGAAGGCAGTAGTAGATTGGTCCAAGCCCACTTCGCTTAAAGCCATCCAGCGATTTCTTGGCTTTGTCAATTATTATCGTAAGTTTATACATACATTCTCCACGGTGGTTGCTCCTATTACTGCTTTGACCAAGAAAGATACCGATCCTACCTCCTAGCCTCCGGAGGCGTGTCTTGCGTTTGAGTCCTTAAAAAGAGCTTTTACCACAGCCCCTATATTGCATCACCCCGACACTTCTCTTCCCTTCACGTTGGAGGTTGATGCCTCGGACATCGGAGCTGGGGCAGTGCTCTCTCAAAGACGTTCTTCTCAAGATCAGCTGCATCCATGTGGTTATTTTTCTAAGAAGTTCTCCCCTGCCGAGATCAACTATGACGTTGGTAATGAGAACTGCTGGCTATCAAACTAGCGCTCCAAGAATGGAGACATCTCCTTGAAGGTACCGAGAAGCCTATTCTGATTCTAACTGACCACAAGAATTTATTGTATATAGAAGGCGCTCGACGCCTAGGTTCCCGTCAAGCTCGATGGGCTCTCTTTTTCTCAATATTTATTTATGTAATTTCTTATATTCCTGGTACTAAGAATTTAAAAGCCGATGCTCTATCTCGACAATTCCTGTCTGAAGATAAGTCTGATGAAGTCCCAGAGCCAATCCTTCCCTCAAGATTTATCATTGCGGCCAACTCCTTCGATATCTTGGATACAATTCTTGACGCCCAAACTCAGATTCCTGACTCCTTGATAAAGTGCCCTTGCACGAAACGCGTAGGTGCGTTTGTGATGTCCCTGTTAAGGCATTAGCTTGCTAATAAATTGATCTGTCTATTTCGGAGTTTGCCTGGGATTTTTTCCTCATGTTTTTCAATCCTGCCCTGGATGTCATTGTACTGTGCTCTGCCTACCTACTATCATTCAGATTCCTGACGGCCTAGAAGTTCCTGACGGATGTCTGTACGCAGAAAAACACCCTCTCTCTCCCTCCCCCCCAACCTTTCTCTCCCTCCCACCCACCCTCTCTCCTAAACCACCCCCCACCCACTCTCTCTCTCTCCCAAAACTCCCCCCACCCTCTCCCCCACCCTCCTCCCACCCTCTCCATCCCTCTCCTCACCCTCTCCCCCACCCTCTTCCTCCCCCCCATTCTCTTCCCCCCCACCCTTTCTCTAATCACTCCCAAACCTCCCCCCACCCTCTCCATCCCTCTCCCCACCCTCTTCCTCCCCCCCATTCTCTTCCTCCCACCCACCCTACACTCTCGCTCCCCCCACACTGTCTCTCCCTACACTCCCCCCACCCTCTCCCCACCCTCTCCTCACCCTCCATCCCCCCCACCCACACAGGAAAAGCATAGAGCTTCCCCACTTTAAAGTGGGAAGTTTGAAAGTTATACAAACCTGAACTGTGCGTGAGTGACATCATCAGCCGGCAACCCAAAAATTAGATGTCTTGTTGTAATTTGAGACTTATTTCGCCGGACTCTGCGCGCTGCATCTGTGGTGGTCTAGAGTCTTGTCTAGTTAGTCCATTCAATTATCCATCTGAACATTAGGTGGTGGTGGTTATGGTCAGTGCTCGACATACCCGGTCGCCCACTCGCCAGGTGCGAACGGAAATTGACCGGTGGCCAGTTACTTTTCCCTTACTCTGAAAAAAAAATCCCCCTAGCTGATTGGCTAATAGGGCGTGACGCGGAATGGAGCCCTTCCTTCTCTGCAGGGGTAAGTAATGGGAGTGCTGCTGCTCGCCGTCTCCTGCCCCTCGTCGTCTCCTGCCCCTGGTCCCCGTGGCTGACTGCCCACCCGTGGCTGCAGGTGGTGTTCCCCCCTTCTCTCCCTGGTCCCCGCTTCACCTGATCCCTGCGGCTGCACACACACACACCAAGGACTAATTGTAGTATAATGTAATGTATATAGGAATGGTCCAAGATGACCACTAAAGAAATCCCATAGATATGCACTCAACTAAATTATAATATAGAGTAGTTAGAATTGTTATGCAAACCATATGGGTCACCAGGAGGTTAAAAACACAAAACAAAAAATTATTTATTTAATACTATGCAAATATAAACTTATCTATTTGATTACACCTAAATTATTTATAATTATTATCTATTTATATATAAAATCATCTAAAACGTTATCCACAAAGAGCAGCTGCGGAGCAGGTCAAACAGAACACAAAAGGGTATTTTTCAAATTACTTATCTGTGATCAACATAAGTATAAGTATTGCGGCCTCATTAGTAATCATGGGCCCACAGATATACAGTTTAAGTATTGTAGGTCTATTTGTGTTCACCACAAATGATCAGGTGCCCGTATGTTTGGGCTTCAATAAGCCTGTATATAACCAGTTCCACTCATACAGTTGACAATGGGCTTAAAGGAGCCCTAGACCTATTGCATAGCTTCACTGTCTATATGCAAACTATAATCCCATAGTATAACACTCCTCAGAGATGGGTTATAGTACTCCTCAAATGTGCATATATATTCGCAGTGCGCTAAATATCACCCGTTCTGTTGGTATAGCATATAAGCTACAGGGTTGATCCCTCCTGCTCCGTCTCGCGCTCAGGAAAAGAAACCGGCTGACGTCATCTGTCTGCGCGTCGCCTTTCACCCGACGATCGTTTCACGCCTTACGGCGCTTCATCAAGAACGGGTGATATTTAGCGCACTGCGAATATATATGCACATTTGAGGAGTACTATAACCCATCTCTGAGGAGTGTTATACTATGGGATTATAGTTTGCATATAGACAGTGAAGCTATGCAATAGGTCTAGGGCTCCTTTAAGCCCATTGTCAACTGTATGAGTGGAACATGCGCATGTAGCATAGCCTTCAGTCGCTACTACTTTCCGTGGGCCCTAACAGTATAATTCCTGCTCGGGACAGGCACTGGAGGGGTTAGATTTTCTAATGATGGCCTAGTGTGCTATTGCAGCCCTGGATATATTTACTGTATCCAGGGGCGGGCCTAGCAACAGCCTGAGGGTGTCAGCCTGGGGGAGGATACTGGTTGGGTCATATGAAAATGTATGATGCCTATCAGTATCAGACCTGCCCTGTTATGGAGCAGGGTTACAAGCACATTCCCCAGGATATATACTGGCAATCTGTGTGTCTCTTTCGTCCCCTGTGGAGTGATAACAACTACCCTGTATACCACTAGGGGATACAGAAGGAGCACCAGAAGAAAACCTAGATGAGCCTCAAGCCTTAAGGTAACCTTCCAGGGAATGAGGACTGCTGTAAATTCTGGGAATATGCAATAAACATCCATTGAACCATCCAAAAGTGTGATTCACTGCCTTGTGATGAGAGGTGTGTCAGCATGGGCCATCCTGCAGACACAGGATCCTCGCTGACTGGAGGCGCTGCCAACAGAGAATAAGCACCCTGAAAGCCTGTCCTGATTCTCCCCACACCATCGCGGAGCAACTCAGAGCCCTCCTGTTGCCTCACAGGTATACACAGCACTAGGAAACATACAGGTAGCGACCCCATCTCACAGAGGGTAGGGGTAAAGGTGCTACACATAGTAATGTATTGCAATGGTGTCCTTACTACTCATGCGCTTTAAAAAGAGGCTTGGTCACCATAGTGATGATTGGCAAAGTTCTCGGCAGCCATGATTGATTTGGGCAGAGCCCATTGATTGTAATGGTAACTAAGGGCACAGGTCTAAGAATGAGGAAACCAAACTATGCAAGACTACGTGACTGGAATAAAATATCATCATTGAATGAAATGAGCAGAGCTTGGATTTAGACATAGAGAAATGAATTGAATACATGTCAACATTTGACCATAAGTCATGTTGTTGGGATTGTGAAGAAGGACCCCAAGTGTTTCTTATTAATGTAAGTTATACATTTGTGTTTGCTGCCTTTATTTTGATGGTGCTGCTGCCCTTTCCCCTCTATAGATTATATGGGGAAAAGTGGCATCTTTGGCAGTTTCAGCCCCCACCCTAGTATATGTAGTTGTGTGTTTTGCTCTGTGTTCATTTTGCTGCTTGCAGATGTCACTAAATAATGTTTCTGTATTATTTTACGGGCTATTTAAGTGTTCCAACCTAAATGTAAGAATAATGATGCAGCAGTGCCACAGTCCTATTGATTTGGACTTAACTCACCAATTATATTTAAGGGACGCCACAAAACATACAGTATTACAGAAATATCTCTGGAGTTGAAACCTGTGATTCAGATCATGTGTTAAATCCAAGTCTCCAGAATCAGGTTATTTCCAAAACAACACTGCCACCGTGTGGTCTCTGTTTGAATGGCAGATATGAAATGTTTTGGTGCCTTTAGCTTCATTTTGTGAATTGTTTTGCTTCCGAGACCACCAAACCGATGTATTTTACACATGACATCATGTGTGGTTATATTTATGGCCATACGATAAAAACCGAATGTGATAAATATTTGCGATTTACAGTTCTGACAAATTATCACAAAACCACTTAAAACTGCTACTGAAATCTGATGGAACAAATGTTGCTTGGTCTTGTTTTTATACTAAAAGTTGCAATCCCTGATAACAGATTGAACATTGTATCAATTAATTAAATGTAACACCTCCCAACCTATTACCAGCTATAACTGATTTCTAAATGAATGTTAAAAGTATTTAATCCAACACAAGAATATGAGAAATATCACTTGCTGCTCTCAGTAAAACTTTTTTTTTTTTTTTTTAATAAATTAAACTGAATAAACATGTTCGACAAACGATTAATAGGCCCACTTTATATATGCTAATAAGTATGCTCGTATCTAACGCTTGCAGCAAACACGGATTGCATTGTCTGTATGTTAACTAACCACAAACTGCACTAGAACATGCCCCATATCAGATGTATTATATACCAAGCAGTGTTAAGGGCATCCTTTAATGCACCATGTGTCTGAGACATGTACATATAATCTGTATTTTAGTGAAGCTCGAAAAATAAATAAGGAAAAATAATCGCATTGTATTAATACCAAATTCCGCTTTGTAAGCACGGATCCAATTCCTAACTGCAGCGTCACCCTGTGGTATGCGGCAGAACTGCAGATTAACTGAATGGGAGTCTCTGCGATTTGTACTTTGTCTGCGGGTCTTCCGCTGGTTAATTGTAACATACAAGTATAGCACACACAGGGCTGGGTAGGAAGCGCTAAAATGCGAAACAGCCATCACATGCTTTGCACACCTTTACAGAAAGTATCACCATGCTATATACTGCAAATCTTTCAGCACAGCTCAGAATGAGAGCTACAAAACAAAAACAAAAAAAGCGTGCATTAAGTGCAATGTACATTAGAACACAATTTGCATGTGATACTGGTTTTTTTATCCCGAACAGATTAAATATGAGAATTATAACTTTTATATTGGTAAGGTGGGTGGCTCTTAGAAGAGCCTTTGTGTTTGTAGGTGGGTGATCAGATCAGGGTTACTTGGCGCTGGTGTACTTGGTGACAGCCTTGGTGCCCTCGGACACGGCGTGTTTGGCCAGCTCTCCCGGCAGCAGCAGGCGCACAGCGGTCTGGATCTCCCGGGAAGTGATGGTGGAGCGCTTGTTGTAATGAGCCAGGCGGGACGATTCCCCTGCGATGCGCTCGAAGATGTCGTTCACAAAGGAGTTCATGATGCCCATGGCCTTGGAGGAGATGCCGGTGTCAGGGTGAACCTGTTTCAGCACTTTGTACACATAGATCGCGTAACTTTCCTTCCTGCTCTTCCTACGCTTCTTCCCATCCTTCTTCTGGGTCTTAGTCACGGCTTTCTTAGAGCCTTTCTTGGCCGCTGGCGCAGACTTGGCTGGTTCAGGCATATTGCGCGATGCTTCCTCTCCAAACTGCAGAGAAACTATGTCCAACTCCTGACCGTTCTGTTCTGACTGACAGATTAAATCTGTCAGTGGTGATATTGGATACCGAGGCTTGAGCCTCATTACTCCAAGTTCTCTTGTTGAGTGTATTGTCGCACTCTTTAGGAAGCTTCTTGATCTGTGTTACTTGCCACAGTTGAGTTGGTTTCACAGGTTCAGCGCTGTGATGGGTCGTGGGTAGCGGTCAAATGGGTTTGCAGAGATCGCAGCAAGCTTCTTGATCAGCGGGTTTGAGTTCTGGTCCAGTTCCTTGTAGAATTTCTTGTTGAGCTTCTTTAGATGTTCATCTAACATCTCGATACCCAGTTCCCTATGAAGGTCTGCTATTCTTGTAGGAAGTGGAGCGTTGGACGCAATCCGCAGCGCCTTGTTCTGTAATTTTTGGAGAGATGATCTTTGATGTTGGTGGCAACCACTCCACACCGGGGAGGCGTATGTCATTGTGGGTCTAATGATCGCCTTGATCACATTGACTTTGCTCTTGATGGGCATGGTCCTTGTCTTCAGCAGAGGGTACAGTGCTGCCAGCTTGGTTGTTGCCTTCTGTTGAATCTTCTCTATGTGGTTTCTCCAGCTTAGTTTGCTATCTAGGATTACACCTAGGTAAGAGCTGTTTGGCTCCCATTTGACAGCCTCTCCGTTGAGGGTGATTGGCGGGTGTGCCTTGATCCTCTTTTTGGTAAACAGTGTAGCTGTAGTCTTGCTGGAGTTCAGTCCTACTTGCCAGTCGCTGTACCATGTTGATAGCATGTCTAGTGCTTTCTGGATGTTCTTAGCTACTTCTTTCTCTCTGAAGGACTGGGAGATGACTGCCACATCGTCTGCGTAGAGTGCCAGTTGAGTCTTGTGGAGGTCTGTGGGGATGTCATTCATGAAGAGGTTGAAAAGGAAAGGTCCCAGGACTGATCCCTGTGGCACGCCAGCGCGGATGGGGCGTGTTGTTGAGAGCTCTTCTCGCACAGCCACGTGGAATGTGCGCTCCCGCAAGTAGCTTGCAGTCAGCTTAATCAGGTAGTTTGGGAATTTCAGGTTGATCATTTTGTGCAGTAGTCCTTCATGCCAAACTCTGTCAAACGCTTTGGCCACGTCCAAGAAGACAACTCCAGTTGATTTGTGGATGTTGAACCCATGGCTTATTATGTCAACGACTCGCAGCAGCTGATGGTTGGTT
The DNA here is from genome assembly GCF_040206685.1 of Ascaphus truei. Lineage (NCBI taxonomy): Eukaryota > Metazoa > Chordata > Amphibia > Anura > Ascaphidae > Ascaphus > Ascaphus truei. The sequence continues at coordinate 41,519,263 of NC_134500.1, forward strand.
GAGTGGTCCTTCCGGAATCCAAATTGCTCCTTTAGTAGAATGTTTTTACCAGAGGCAAAGTGGCGGAGGCGCGTAAGAATAACTTTCTCCAGGAGTTTCGACAGTCCAGAGAGCAGGCTTATCGGACGGTAGTTTGCAGGATCCCTCCGTGGTTTTCCAGGCTTTGGAAATACAATGACCTTGGCTTCCTTCCAGGATTGAGGAAAGTGCTGGAGCCGCATGCATGCATTGAAGATTTCTGTGAGGCATTCCATGGCTGCCGGCGGAAGCTTCTTGATGGCCAGGTTGGTAATTCCGTCACTTCCTGGTGCTTTGCCATTTGCCAGCTTATCTGCAAGTTGCGTTATCTCAGTCCTGGTGCATCCTTCAAGGGTTTCCGCTTCGGTCTCTGGTAGGTGCTCGGTAAGATGCCTGTTAACTCCTTGCTCAACTTCCCGTGCTATTTTGCTGGCTTGGTTAGGCCTAAAAGTTGTCTCCAGTGTGTCAGCGAGAACCTCTGCCTTGTCCTTGTTGCTACATGCCAGGTGGGTCTGGCCCTGGATAGGTGGATTAGGCTCCTTCTTCCCGGTCAGGCGTCGGGTCATTCTCCAAACAGAGTTGTCGGATTCCTTCAGCTTGGCTGCTGCGGCCTCCCACCTCTCCCCCCGGTGTTGGCTGATTTGCTGTCGCAGTAGTCTGGCAAGTGAGTTGTACTTTACCAGAAGGTCAGGTGTGCGGAACTTCTGCCACTGGCGTCGGGCCCTGTTTTTCTCAGCAATCGCTTGCTTGATCCCGCTCGGTAGGTCGTAGATGGAGCAGCGTTTGGGCATCTGTTTTGGGACGCTGTGCTCTATTGCATGTTGGACTGCGGTAGTAAAGGTGTTAACAGCATCATCAATGTCTCCGTTGGTGTCCAAGGGGCGGGGGTTTGTGATGTTGCTCAACTCTTCTTTGTACAGGCTCCAGTTCGCCCTGGTGAAGTTGTACCTGGGTGTTTGCTGGTGGGTTTCCATCTCGTCGCCAACAGTAATGGTAACTGGGTTGTGGTCTGAGGTCAGTTCCGCCAGGGTTTCCAACTGGACAGAATGTTTCACGTTCTTCAGTAAGACAATGTCCAGGACATCCGGTGTGTGGCTTGCAGTGCCTGGGTAGTGGGTGGGTTCTGTAGGGCCAGCCACTACAAAGTCACTCTCCTTTGAGTAAGCAAGAAGAGCTTGCCCTCTGGAGTTTGCTGTCCTTGAGTTCCAGCACCGGTGTTTGGCATTTAGGTCTCCCCCGATGATGGTTGGGACAGTGGAGTCCAGCAGAGCTTCCAAGTCTCCCAAATGTAGCTTCACCTTAGGGGGGCAGTAGGTGGCAATTAGTCGCAGTGGTCCTGTTGCAGTCTTTACCTGTACTCCAGTGGCTTCAATACTCCGGAGGGGTGGTAGTGCAATCTCATTATGGCTGACCCGTGTGTTAACAATCACAGCCGTCCCACCACCTCTGGCTCCTGTTGCCCGGTCAGTACGGTATACCCTGTGGTTCGCCAGGCTTAGTTTTTGGTTTCCTTGAAGGTGGGTCTCCGAGAGCAGAGCTGCGCATACATTCCTCGATTCCATCAGGTGAAGGAGTTCATCTGTCTTCTTGCTGATACCATTTGCATTCCACATCACGATGACAGAACTGCGTTTAGATGTTGCTGCCATGGTGGTTAGTTTCTGTGCTCCTGAGAAGGGCCGGGATGAGATTCGCTATCATTGTCACAATGGGGTGAATATCCATTCTCGCAATAGCGCTCTCTATTTTAAGGATGATCTCTAGCCAGTTTGTTGGGCTTGCGGTTCCGCCTGCGGGGTCCGGGTTGGCCGCCTCAACGGGGTTGGTGGATGGTGTCCTGAGAGTTTCCGCGTAGGTCTGTCCGTCTGGGTTTTGCATCCTCTGGGTGGATGCCGTGCCTAGGTCTGGGATCAGGTGTTCTGTGGTCCTCTGTCTCTCCGGCGCCAGGCGGGGAAGCTGGTATTGAGTAGTGGGTGTCTTCCTTGGTGCCTGCTCCATCAGGTGGGGTGTCCGCTTTTCCCGTTCCTCTTGCTTTGCTTTTGTGAGGTACGGGCAACCACGGTAGCTTGCCGGGTGTGGGCCTTTGCAGTTTGCACATGTCGCCGGCTCCTTCTTCCTATCTCGTGGGCATTCCTTGGAGTTGTGGTTCTCTCCACAACACACACAGCGTGGCTTCTGGTGGCAGAATGCCGAGGTATGCCCGAGCCGTTGGCAGTTGAAACACATGGTTGGGCCTTTTCTGCCCTTTGGCGCTTCTGTGGTTACCACACAGCTACAGAGCTTGGTAATCTTGGTAAGATCTGCAGGCTGGCTCTCAGGGGTTTCTGCCAGTGTGACAATAAACAAAGGGAACTTCTTGGTCTTGTCCACCGGGGATGTCAATTGGGCTACGCTCTTGACTGGAAGTCCATGTTCCGCGAGGTCGTGGGAAATATCCCCCACGGAGGCGTTTGCTGGTAAGCCGCGAATTACAAATTTCTGGGGCTTTAGGCGCGTCAGTGGGAAGGTGTAGTATTCTATGCCCTGCTTTGAAAAGCAGTCCGTTAAGCTCCGGTAGTCGTCCACAGTTGTGGTAGTGATCTTTGCGTGGTTCGCCCGTGGTTTAACTACAAACGGGGAAGTGCAGTGCTCGGTGAGGATGTCGACAAGGTCCTTGTGGGTCTTCATATTCCTAACCATTACCGGTGGTATGCGAATCTTTTTGGGTGGGAGTGCAGTCTCTTCATCGTTGCACCTGGGCCCTGAGCAGTCATCGGCATTAGCAAGTGGCTCGAAGCGGTTTGATGTTTTGATGCCTTGGTCTTTCTTGTGCTTCTGCATCTTTGTCTTTGCTACCGATGGAGGGGAAGAACCATTGGAGCTATCAGAGTTTGCTCGCCCTCTCTTCTTCACTAAAGTGTAGTCCATGTCTTCTGCAGCATCATGTATTGCAGTCTCCATAGGTGGCACATTTGCCTCTGCCATAATAAGGCGCAGACCAGAGCCACGCACCCGCACGGCGGCGGGCACACGGCACAAATCAGAGCCACACGCACGGCGGCGAGCACTCTGCACAAATCAGAGCCACGCACACGGCGGCGAGCACACGGCACAAGTCAGAGCCACGCACCCGCACGGCGGCGAGCACACAGCCCAAATCAGAGCCACGCACCCGCACGGCGGCGGGCACACGGCCCAAATCAGAGCCACACACACGCACGGCGGTGAGCACACGGCCCAAAGCACGCAACGCAGGGAGCAAGAGCACACGGCGCAGGGGGGGGCACGGCACCAAGTTCAGGGGGGGCACAGCACAGAGCGCAGGGGGGGCACAGCACAGAGCGCAGGGGGGGCACAGCACAGAGCGCAGGGGGGGGCACAGCACAGAGCGCAGGGGGGGCACAGCACAGAGCGCAGGGGGGGCACAGCACAGAGCGCAGGGGGGGCACAGCACAGAGCGCAGGGGGGGGCACAGCACAGAGCGCAGGGGGGGGCACAGCACAGAGCGCAGGGGGGAGCAGAGAGCACAGGGGGGCACAGCACTGAGCACAGGGGGGCACAGCACAGAGCACAGGGGGGCACAGCACAGAGCGCGGGGGGGGCACAACACAGAGCACAGGGGGGCGCAGCACAGCGCACAGGGGGGGGGCACTGAGCACTGGGGGGGGCACAGAGCACGGGGGGCACAGAGAACAGGGGGGGGCACTGCACTAAACAGGGGGGGGCACAGCACTAGGCAGGGGGGGGGGGCAAGGCCGGGGGTCACAGCAAGTCACAGCTCTGGGCTCAGTACTGCACACAGAACTCAGCATACAGTGCAATAAAGCTATAAAGCAAAGCGATGGGCAATGACCCACGTGGCAGCGGCGGCTCTCCCCCACGTGGCAGCAGCGGCTCTCCAAACGGGCCAGTCAATACATCCCCGACTGAAACTCTGGAAAGTGGTGTCGGCGGCGGGCGCTGTGATTGGAAGTGACCCACTCGAGGAGTCATCAGCCTCTCCGGTCAGTTCAATCAATCTGAATCAATGAAATGACTGACTCAATCCCGCACAGCACTAGGTACAGCAGCTATCAATGTCCAACTCCTCCCCCAGCAGCTCTATTTATAGGCATCGTATGCAAACGAGCAGCCCAATTCTACTGTTCTTCTATTAGTTGATTTTGTCATGTGACATGTTATGACATCATCAGATGTATTGCAACTACGATGATTGGTGGATACAGGATTCTGGAACTGATTGGCTTCTTTCAAAACTGACCAATCACAGGGCAGTGCTGCTGCTCTATAAGTGTATAAATAAGGGCACAGGGGGCGGGGTTTGTTATTTCTCTCGCTGTCACCGCTGCACTGTGACAGATACACGATGTCTGGAAGAGGCAAACAAGGCGGGAAAACTCGCGCTAAGGCCAAGACTCGCTCATCTCGGGCCGGGCTGCAGTTTCCAGTCGGCCGCGTGCACAGACTACTCCGGAAGGGGAATTATGCTCAGCGTGTGGGTGCCGGAGCCCCGGTCTATTTGGCCGCAGTGCTGGAGTACCTGACCGCTGAGATCCTGGAGTTGGCCGGTAACGCCGCCCGGGACAATAAGAAGTCCCGCATCATCCCCCGGCACCTGCAGCTCGCTGTGCGGAACGATGAGGAGCTGAACAGGCTGCTCGGAGGGGTTACCATCGCCCAGGGGGGTGTCCTGCCCAACATCCAGGCCGTGCTGCTGCCCAAGAAAACCGAGAGCCATAAACCGGCCAAGAGCAGCAAGTGAGCTTCACCCCGAGACTAGGAGCAGAGACCCCCAGATACCCAACACAAAGGCTCTTTTCAGAGCCACCCACAATATCAAAAAAGCGTTACATTATTTCATATTTGCTACAGGGAGATAGAAATATATCTCAATATTGATAAGTTGGTTTTAATTGTTAATGCTGTTTTGCTAATGTTAGCTCACTTTATATTTTAAATGTTTAATAGTTAAAGTGCATGTGTGTGAAGGTGTCAGTGCTGTTGAGAGAAGCACCAATGATTTGATTTAACACTGCAGTTGATACACAAAGGAATAGAAGTAATCATTTGGAAACTGATATTGGCTTTCCCTATAATAAGAGGTTCGGGTTCAGTTAGACGTGTAGTCACTGCTATAGATTTGTAACTTGAGGGGAAATCTGTATTTCATACCATGAAGACACTTCAATATAGAAGTTCCGGTTATTCATTAGAATAAAAGACCTTTTGAAAACTATATGCCACACGGTGGCGCTGTTGTGTTACAAACGGTATCTTCATTACTTGCATTGTAAATTCTAAAACCTGTTTTAAAATCGGATACAAATTAGCAAGGCATTAAACTGTATTCTAGTGATATAGATTAATGATATTTAGAGATTACATAAAAATATAAAGACTGGCAAGCCAGAGCAACATTTGTCAGAACAATTAAAAAATGAATTGCATTCAACCAACTGTTGAAAGATTTCCCTCAAACCTGCAAAATCAAAAAGACTTAAACTAATTGATTTGGATGTGTTAGAAAAAAGTATAATGATTGTATAGAAAGACAGCAACACAAAGAGTTTAGGTAATGTCACTAAAGAAGTACCCATAATGGTGCCCTCGCATGTGTACCAATAATATAATATGGCAGATGTAACAGGACTAGTTCAGGGACAGGCCTATAGTAAACAAATAACATTAATGCCCCTAATTTATTGACTAGGATCCAGTTGAATAATTAAAATACCTTATGATGGTTAATAATATAAAAAAAAATTGGGACTAGATAGGCACATAACTAGAACACTAAACAGATGACAAAAGTATAGAAGGTTATCATATAAGATGCATGTGGGCGATCAAATATGAGTCCTTATATTTCTTATTCAGTCTCAGTAATGCAGCTAATTACTGATGAGTATAGGCAGCCAATATAATTAACACAATCATTGAAGTTTGGGGGTTATGTAATAATATTCCAATCACTACCCTGAGCTTCGTGCATGTGCAGTAGCTTAGACAGAGCGGTGGTCATTGCAGTTTAGCTCCGCATGGGAACTACAAACACCAGAATAACCAAGGGCTGCTATTCAGATGGGGAAATACAGCCAATAAGGCTGCAGTATCCCAGAGGACTGTGAAAGATACTTTTGGTGCACTGCAGGGACCACGCCAATCGGAAGAGGGAGCAGAAGCAGAGAGGTAGTGTCCAGAGAGCTGTGTTTCCCTGGACTAGGCTTTGTTTGCCCCTTAGGCCCAAGCAGGGCCGCAAACAGAAATTGTGAGGCCCAGGAAAAATATTTTAAGCAGGGCCCCCCCCCCCGTGTCGTCAGTACTGTGAGTCCCCCTGAATTTTACACCTCACAAGCCCCCTCTCTTCCCCCCCCCTTCCCATGTATTTCTCTCCCTTCCATCTAGCCCCCTCTCACTCTCCCACCTTGCATGTTTTTCTCTCCCCTGTGTCTCACTCTTACTCCTTCTTTTACTCACTCGCACCTTCTCTCCTCTCCCTCCACCAATTACCGCACGGTCAGTCATTCCCCCCCTCATCCCGAACCCCCAAATATATTCAACCTCCCCCACCCCCCAAATGCATACAAAAAAACAACCCTCCCCAATCCATATAAAAAATATCCCCAAGCCCCCCAATACATATAGCAAGCTCACCAATACATATAAACACCCCCCCCCCCCAATACATTTAAAAATAAAGATTTACCATGGGTCAGGCCAGACCCGGTGTCTGCGGGTGTCCGCTTGCTGGGGGGGCCCGGCTGGCACTGCAGATTTCCCATTTCCCATGACCTGCTGCTGGTTGCGGCCGGGCCCTGGCTCTAAGCTGCCTATATGCCTCTTCCATTCCCTGCCCCACGCCACCGTTCTTCCACTGCCGTTGCGCAACAGGGCTCTCTGACATCAGCACGCTGGAAGTGAGCTTGGCCCAGCTTCCGGCGTGCCGCGCGCTGATGTCAGAGAACCCCATCGCACGCCTGCAGTGAAAGCTTCATGGCGTGGGACAGAGATAAGAAGAGGCTTAAAGGCAGCTGAGAGTCGGGGCCCAACTGCGACCAGCAGCACGTCCTGCCCAGAGTTCGGGGAAATGTGCAGCGCTGGCCAGTTAGCCGGGTATCCCCCGCCAGTGGGCCCAGGTCACCAGCGCCGGCAGACCACCCCACCCCCAACCCCGTTGGCGGCCTTGGGCCCAAGGAAGGCCCTGAGACCCTAAACATATTGTGGCTGCTTCGGACCCATAGATAGGGACACTGCCCCAATTAGAGTCTAAAATGTCAGCGACACAGTGACGCCGTGTAATACTTGCGGCCAGTGGTCTTGGACCAGAACGCCACCGCAAGATAAGAGACTGTCAGAGTGGGACCCTCCAGCCAGAGTCCACACCACTTACAGGTGGACGCCATCACTGACTGTGACGGCGTGGGACCGGAGAGACCATTTATACAGTTGGCGATACCGGGTGCCGGAGCAGCCGCAGATACCACAGACAACAAGTGCTAATCCTGATCGGAACCTTGTTCTGGGCGCCCTTATCATGGGAGACCAGGAACTTTTAACACCATTTATATATTACCAGGATCATACATTAGGCAAAACATTATAGTAAAAACAAAGTGTAATATATTTAGGTAAACCCACATACAACAAGAAGAATTACACAAGAAATGGTTACAAATACACTTACTGGAGGTCCGGGGGAAACATCTAGGCTTTCCTAGGTGCAGGGCGCCCACTAGGATGAGCTTACCCTGACCGGGATATACACCCGGTTATCCTTGTCCTCTTTTCGTCTTGCAATCCCAGCCGTGAACTTGGTCCTCGAGTCTGACTTAGTCTCAGAAGGGCAAACTTTTCAGGCTTCAAAACGAATCCGGTTGCTCTGCTATTTCGAACAGAGCAATTTTGAAAAGCCCACCTTAGTTATATCAACACAAGTCACTAGATGGTCTCTGTCACAGGAGAACAGGTATTTACACTGGCGACACACTTTATTCGAGCTTGGCTAGTCCCACGAATTCGGGTATATTCGGGTGTATTGAGGTTTGTGACTGTTTTCTGCCCGAGTGCATTGAGTTATTTTCCAAGCAGGGATTGAAGCATTTTATTCCCGCTGGCTGCAATACTGCACAGTATATATATATATACTGCATTACAATTCATGAATTTATGCCATCTGGTAGACACGCGAAGCCTTGCAGCCTATTAAATCCTAATCATTATCATTTAACAGATCAGCCGCCCATCAGCCAGGCATGAACCCAGGCTGGGAAGGCAAATGCAACGGGGCTTGTCAGAGGTGGGGAGCGGCGCATTCCAGGTATCTGCCAGGTACATACCGGGTATTTGCTCGAATAAAGTGTGTCGGTGCAGTACACCTTTTTACCGGGATCCTTCACTGAGCAAAACAAGATAGTAAAACAAATTGTAATTTATTCCATAGAAACAGACGTACACACAGTGGATTACAAAATACAGAAGAAAACAAAGTTACGGGAGTATGGGCTACAAAACTAGACTTTCCTATGTAAAATAGAACAGAAAACAAAGTATTTAGGTTGACCGGGACTTGGCGCGAAATGTCCTGGAACTCAAATTGGCATGAAGTTCCGGAACTCAAATTGGCATGAAGTTCCGGAACTCAAATTGGCATGAAGTTCTTTCCTCCGGAGAAGCCGAAATCCCTTGACTGAGAGTTAGCACCAAACGTCCTGGAACTGTTTTCGGCTTGCAATCCCAGCCATGACTGCTACATTCTCCTCTAAAAACTTGGCCCTGAAAAGGGGGGCTTAGAAAATATTTTGACTTGAAATGTCTGAATCCGTCTCTCTGCTATATCTTCAAGAGCATATTTTGGTTGTTTCAAATATACTGCTGCTGGGGTCACAAAAAACACAAAACACACACAGCGCACCGGGGATTAGTTACCAAACATAACAGATGATAGACACAAAAATGTGAAAAGAGCCTCTGTTAAGTATTAAAAAGGTACTTTTAATAAATGAAGAACAATCTAATAGACCACACATCATAATAATAATAATAATAATAATAATAATAATAATAATAATAAAATACTGCCCTAAAATAGGAGCAAGCACTCACACAAATACCATATGAATAGAAACCCTGAGGTTACACACAGACCCTTGATGCAATACTGAGCTGCACATTACATGAACAGACACAGACGCTGGGCCAAGGACTGAAATGGGGGATGCAGCACTCACCAGAGTTGCACAAACTGGAACAACATGCAGGAGCAAAATGTTCCTGACAGCCCCAGCCGTGGAGATGATACAAACAGCCCGCACTTCCTGGTATGCAGCTACTGCCTCAGCCAATCAGCGCAGCGCGTAAGAGTGACCTCTCGTGACCTCTGACAAAGCACTTGGGTGCGAAACGCTTGCTGTAGGAAAAAGATTGTGAACTCACCAGAGAAAATAATTAAAAGGTCTTTATTATCCTACATAAAAATAGAGACAGATGTATTCTTGTATGTTCCCTATTCTTATCTGCACAATCCTGGCTTTAACTTTGCCCACACAATAAAAACCCTCACAGCTTTTGGACATACTGTAGCTGGAGCACCTCCTGAACCCCTATACCTGGTTCAGGGTGACTTGGGCATGGTCTGGGCACCTCACCTTATGCTAGGGACCCCGGGACATTCTGGGGTACCTTGATTCATCATGCCCCTTTAACTTTTCCAGTTTGTGCTGAAGCAGGGAACCCTGGGGGGAACCCTGGGGGTGAGTCGCAAGAACATTTCCAGGGTTTGCCAGAGCACTGTGCTTCAATGTGCCTGAGAATATTACCTGATTCCTGGTTACATCTTTGGGGTATCCCATAACTCGGGATTCTCGCTAAATAGCAACAATCTTTGAAAATGATTGAAGTTTATCCGCAAAACCCACCCTCAAACTCCCAGCCTCGCTCGCTCTGAAGCCCAGCACCCCTGGAAAGACAAAATACAAAAAATACTGAATTGTCACATAATTTATACAGTGTCAGAGATGCATACATGGCAATTCGGTAAAAGAGCTGTCACTATGATCTTTACACATGGAGCAGAGGTAACCAAGTTCTCTTAAACTTTATTATTGAGCCTGGTTACCCCCTCACCATCACACAGGATACCCACTTGGAGGAGCTTACCCTGATCGGGATATAAACCCAGTTATCCTGGTCCTCTTTTTGGTTTACAATCCCAGCTGTGACCACTACGTTCAATTCTCAGAACTTGGTCCTCGCGTTTGTGAGGAAGACTTTCCGAGCTTCCAAACTAAGCCGGTTGCTCTGCTATTTCGAACAGAGCGATTTTGAAAAGCCCACCTTTTCAAAATTGCATGCGCGACGGGAGCGGAGATGGTGGCATCGTTTGAATGCTCCGCTAACCGCCGGCAAAATAATTAATAAAACATACAATTTACGAACTCAGTTGGGAAAAACTTATATACAGCAGGATAGAAGAACATATAGAGATGACGACGACAAGGCAAAAGAATAAAAGGAAGGTGGACGTGCAGCATATTTTGCGGGAGCCGGCAAGGCACGAGAGGAAGAGAATATGGCGGTCTCTGATACAGACTCTGCAGCAGAGACAGAGGGAGCCGTGGCAGAGCAACCAGGGACCATTAAAAGAGAAATATCTCAGCTCTTAGCGGACCTAAAAATCTTCTTTTGGGGGGAGGTTGAAAACTTGCGCAAGGACATCTGGAGCATTGGCACACGCAGTAACGAGCTGGCGGAAAAAATGGAAGCAAGCACAAGGTGCCAGAGGGAAGCCGTCGCCAAGATAGGGGTGCTAGAAAAGAGAGTGGCCGAGGCAGAACTGCGCATGGACAGGTGCCACAGAGCCCTGCGGTCCCAGCCTCTGTCATATAACCCCCCACGCGATGTGATCCTCCGTCTTCATCACTATAGGACAAAGGAGGAGATCTGTAAAATTACCAAAACAACCCCCCTGGTTTCCTTCGACGGAATCAAAATGGCCATATTCCAGGACATTTCTCTGATAACTCTGGCGAGACGGAGAGCCCTACAGCCAATTACAAGGCTGTTGAGGGACAGGGACATTAGGTACCGGTGGGCCTTCCCATTCGCCCTGCTTGTGATAAAGAATGGCTGGCCCCATACACTTAACACATCTCAGAGGGAGAGGCGTTCCTCAAGAAGATTGGCATCGCCGAAAAAAACCACTTACCCAGAGGTCCCGGAAGAGTGTCCTTCTCAGTCGAGGGACTGGAAGACTGTGAGCACGTCGGCCGGGAAGCGGAAAGAGAAGGCGGGGTAGTGGATCCCAAGTGCCAATTAAGCCTTAAAGGGCCAGCCTCGTTAAGCTGTTGTAAAAAGTTTTAAACCCGTTAACAGTGCATTGCCTTGGAGGGAGAGCCATGTGAGAAGCTGCAGCAGCCGCTCTGTCCCCCGGAGGACGAATGGGGGCTCTGTGAGGCTGGGAGGAGACGACATGGGCAAGGCAACAAGAGAAAGCAGGTTGAGCAAAAATGGCGGCGAGGCACAGAACCCACGAAGAAGGGGGGAAGGCGCGAAGAGGATCATGGTGGAGGTTGTTTTGGCGCGAACCCTCTGTATGTCTGCTGAGCCTGCCTTCAGTCACGCCCACCACCGCTTAAAGACAGCCCCCTGGGGGACACTCCAGATGACGTCAGGGGGAGGTCCTTCATGGAGATCCGGCGAGGGCAAGTTGACGCGGATGGAGAGTCAGGTGACCTCCGGAAGAGGAGCTGAGGGACAGAGGGGGAACTCTCCGGCGGGGATGTGCGTATTCCGCCGCCGGGGAGCTGTGGGAAGCTGGGGAAGGGGGAGGAGGGGGCATTGCCAGAACTCGGACAACGTAAGGTGGTCTGGCCCCGAAGGAATGCCTCTCCAAGCAGGTCCCACACAGAGGCGGTGAGAGGGGGACCCAAATGGGAGGGAGGGTGGGGACAGGGTGGCAAAAATAAAAAGCGAGATCAGAGGGACTGCGATGATGAGAAGGAATGGAAGACAGAGGGTGAGGATTAGGGAAGTTTGTCTCAGCAGGGAGAGGGGGAGTTGTGCATCACATAGAGAGGAGAGGCTTCATATACTCCAAGGTAGTTCAACAGTTATAGAATACACAAATAGTTAAGGATGTATTGTTGGCATGGTTAGTTCGTTTAATTGAGTTAGTAATTACAGATAATAAAGATAGTTAGTATAGTTTCAGATTTGCCGGTGGGTGGGGGTGGAGGGCCTCCAGTTCCACCCGTAGGCATGTGCTGGTGGGACAGAGCCATGGGTCTAGCCTGCAGTTCTGTCAAAGTCCCAGAGACTCATGGGCAGCTACTGGGCCTGGACCAGTAGGAGGGAGGGTCCAAGGCGTAGGTGGTACCCCCCGGACACCAAACCCTAGGTCTACAGAGACCAAAATGGTTTCTTGTTCATGTATATATGATGTTTGTTTTCCCTGTCAACCCTATATGTGTATCCCGTCCTCCACACCAGATTTCCCCCGAGGAGGCAGAAGAGGCGCAGAGGCAAAAAAGAGACAATACAGACGGTCCTGGTACTACAGCTGGCCACAAATACTGGGTAGGAGAGGGTCATATAGATCACACAGAGGTCCATTCCACGTATACACATGGCAATAACGTTTATATCTAGCGGGAGACTTTAATAAGGTTAATGACCCACGGATAGATAGGTCCCCAAAGCAGCAGAGAGACAGAAAGGCGAGCGCTTCGGCTCTGCAGGAAGGGCTCAATAGAGGGAGCCTCGTGGATATATGGAGGGAACAACAAGCCTGGTGAGCGTAGTTACACATTTTACTCACATCCTCACGACAGTTACAGTAGGATCGACCACTTCTTTGTGTCAAACAGAATTGTTCCACAAATTTCCGATACCAAAATACATGACATTTCATGGTCAGATCATGCATCGATAGAGCTAAGGAGCACACAAATTAGTCCAATTAGCCCAGGAGAAAATTGGAAGCTTAATGAGTCGCTGATTAAGATACCGGACTTAGCACAGTCGGTTAAGGACGAGATAAGGCAGTTTTTCCAAATCAACATGGGCAGTGTAGAATCCCACACAACAGAATCCGGAATAGGCAACCAAATTACAACATACATGCAATTAGGACACCAACAGGAGAAACATCCTCCAACCCCAAACGTATAGTGGAAGAGTTTAAAACCTATTATGAACGGTTATACAATGGGTAGAAGGTGGCTCATAGCTCAAAGACGAGCGGCGCGCTGCGGATGTTCCTGACGGAAGCAGCATTAACGCGGTTGGACTGGGTGGAGGCCCTTCAGACAGATTTTACGTTAGAGGAGCTAACAGAGGTTGTTAAAAACCTGAAGTCCTCTAAGGCCCCGGGACCGGATGGGTTCTCCAATCTATATTACAAGAAGTTTAGTGAGATCTTGGCCCCATACATGCTTAGGCTATTTAATGGGGTTCTAGCTGGGGAGCCCTTCACAGAGCAGATGCTCCAGGCGTCAATCTCCTTGATTCATAAAAAAGATAAAGATCCCACAAATTGTCAAAGTTACCAGCCGATATCTCTGATCAATTCGGATGTCAAAATCTATTCTAAATTATTGGCCAATAGTGCTGTCCTGCCGAGGCTGATCCACCCAGATCAGGTTGGCTTTGTTCGAGATAGGCAAGCGGCCGACTATACCAGGAGGATTGTAGATATAATTGACTTTATCAATGCCAACAAGATCCAGGGACTAGTGTTAAGCTTGGACGCGGAGAAAGCCTTCCACAGGATAGACTGCCCATACCTGGAGGCCACGCTTGGGGAATTTGGGTTCGGGGGTAAAATCCTAAGGCAATAATAACATTGTACACAGCTCTGGCGGCCAGAGTGATCCACCAGGGCTTCCCCTCAGAGCTGTTTAAAATTGAAAGTGGTACAAGAGTGGGATGCCCTCTATCTCCATTGTTGTTCGCCTTATGCATGGAAACACTAGCGGCACAGATCCGTAGTAATCCAGATATAGCTGGAATTCAAATTCGCACACAAGAGCATAAAGTGGCATTGTATGCTGATGACATTATTTTAACGATTGCAAAGCCGCTTACCTTGCTACCCAACCTGTTCGACCTGGGGAGATTCAAAAGGATTTCTGGTTTCAAAATTAACCAGGCAAAGTCTGTAGCTCTTAGTTTGGACATCCCAAAAGAATTGGAGAAATTAATAGAAATTAACTTCAAATTTAAGTGACAGCCCAAAACTATAAAGTACCTGGGGGTGCACCTCACAAAGCAGGTGTAATCTCTCTATCAGGCAAATTATCCCAGTCTGTTGAGGGCCTTGAAGAAGGACCTCAAGGACTGGTCCGCATATGGAATTTCATGGATTGGCAGAGTATATAGTGTAAAGATGAACCTTCTGCCCCGATTATTGTATCTGTTCCAGACTCTTCCGATACCCGTGGTGAGATCTGAAATTAGAGCGTTGCAAGACTCAATATTTAAGTTTATTTGGAAGAACAAGCAACCTCGGGTTAAAGCGAAAATTATGCAAAGTCCTAGGGAGGCTGGGGGCCTGGCGGTACCTTGCTTGTTATCTTATTATAAAGCGGCGCAATTATGCCAAATTACACAATGGCACACAGACCCAGAGCTGAGAAGGTGGGTGGCACTGGAGAGGGAGATGTGCGCCCCACTGGAGTTTAGGGACTTAATTTGGTACCCAATATCAAGATTAAAGGACCTGAAAAGGCCGCTGGCCTCGGTACTCAACTCTGTGTCTGTCTGGGAAGTGGCTAAAGTTAGTTGCTCATTGACCTCAAAACACACTCTAATGGTCCCTTTGTATGGTAACCAAGATTTTGCTCAAGGGTTAGAAGGCAATAATTTCACCCTATAGAGGCAGTTGGGGTTTGAGAGGTTGAAAGACCTGGAGGGGAGGAACGCTATCAAGTCATTTGACCAATTAAAGTCGGAAAAGGACATCCCCAACACAGAATTTCTTAGATACCTCCAGGTCTGGGCATTTTACACTAAGCACTCTGTGAGACCACCAATAACCAATTTTGAAAAGCTCTGTGTGCGGGGCTCCGACACACGGGGACTAATTTCTGCCTTATACAGAGAAGTGGTTGTCGCCGAAAGAGACGGTACACACAGACCCCGATTCATGACACAGTGGGAGACAGACTTGGCAGGGTCACTAGAAGACGAGGACTGGACGGAAATATTCAAGGCGGATGCCAGTAGCTTGATTTGCATGACATTAAAGGAGAACTCATATAAGGTACTGATGAGGTGGAATCTCACTCCAGTTAGATTGGTTAAATTTGTCCCAGGATTTTCCCCGCTTTGTCCTAGACGGTGCGGGAAACAGGGGGAACTGGTGCACGTGCTGTGGTCCTGTCCTCGAATCGCGCCCCTATAGTGTCAAATCAGAGATTGGTTGCAGAGGATTTTGGGCCTACCAATTCAGCTAGACCCGTGGCTATTCCTGTTAGGCAGGCCTACAAAGGAAGTATCGAGAACGGGAAACAAATTAATTGCACATTTTGCAACGGCCATGATGTGCGAGACCACAGCATTGTGGAATCAGGATGCAATTCCTTCATTAGAAACAATTCGAAATAGGATTTGGTTTGTTTGCCAGATGGAAAAGTTGACGAGTTTGGTTAACGACACTGGCCCAAATTTCCAAAAGGTCTGGTTGTCCTTGGCAGGCACAGACAGATATTCAGGGGGTGAGCAATGGCACCGTCTGGCTCTAATAGGAACATGTGAGTTCTCCTCTGATGGGCGGAGATGGACGGCGACAGGAGACTTGGAGGACGGCGGGTGGACCCCCAACGTGGACAATGAAGAAGGCAGGAATCCCCCTACCCGTGGTTACAGGGATATAGCGAAGAGCTAACTCAGGTCACCCACACATAAGGCGCCTCAGTGACCTCTCCTCCAAACCCCCCCCCTTTTTTTCTCTTCCCCATTGTCTTTTCCTTCCCCTGTCTCTTATATGTTGTATGTCCGGGAATATCTCTACGGTGTGAGGATAGTGTTCAAATGTGTTAATGAAAATAAAGGAAAGCAAAGGATGCACTGTACATGGAAGGTTGTTAGGAAAAAATATAGGGCAAACTCCAAAATAAAATCGAGGGTATTTATTCCATAGACTCACATATGGGTGTATAACAGCCGCACCAACGCGTTTCGTCCCGCAGGTACTTTATCAAGGTGTATAATGAAACACCTACCTTCTGCCAAATATAGCCCATATTTCGCGCCAAAAGCTCTCAAAGATGTACTGCGCATGCGCACCAGTGCCGCGTCGCGCGGCCGAGACGCAGCACTATGCTCCACCCTATATTTTTTCCTAACAACCATCCAGGTGCAGTGCATCCTTTGCTTTCCTTTAATTTCATTGCTTCAAGACATCAGTAGTGCACGCAGAGGAACACTCATCCGGCTTTGGCGCTACAGAATCCAGGATACCCCCAGGGCAAGTAATGGGCATTAGCCCTCATTTTATTACTTGATACCCCTATGGGGATGTATGTATACTAAGGGTGGGATGTGCAAAACTGACCATCTTTTGCGGTAGTCAGGCAGACTGACCGCTAGGTCTTTATATTTATAAATACGATGATGCTACATATGTGAGCCTATGGACTAAATACAATTCCTATCTCTGGACTATCTTTTTCATTACAAATATGTATGTGTGCACACACGGTATTTGAGCATCGCACTATCCATTCTTCTTTCAAATGTGTTAAGACTGTCTGGAGTTACCAGAAATTGTTAAATTTACGAGATGTCTTTATGCCGTGTATTTAAAAACCAATAAAATTGAAGTTAAAAAAAAAAAAATGAAACAGGGGCTCGTCTCTTGGCTGTTAGAGGAGGGGGCGTGTCGAGCCGTCTCAGGATGCCCCAAGGGTGGGACATATGAATCGACCAATGGGAAATGCACCGACATTCTGCCGCTTTCTATGGTCAACCCATTGCCACCTACTAGGCAGGCTCCACTAAGGCCCGGGCCATAGAGGTGTGGGGAGAGCGGAGGCGCGCTAACGCTGAGGCTCGCCTGCTTCAGTCAGCGCGATTGCACAGACTTGCAGGCCAGCCAGCGTGCGCGAAGGGAGCCGGGGGGAGGTGGTTGGAGGCGGGGCAGTGACATCGCTGTGCCAATCGCCCGTGACGCACTGATGTCAATGTCACGGCGCCGTGACGTTGACGCTGCTTATGGCTGATAGGATGTTTTCAGCCGACAGCGCGCTGAAAAACAGTTTGGCGCTCGGCTGAAAACTCCAAAGCCTGAGCACGCCTGCGGACGCTCGCGTAAGCCCCCTCTCAAGGCATCCTCATTGAGGATGCAGGGGCTCAGCGCTGACCGTCCGCACGCCTCAGCGCTGCTTGTCCATCTATGGACGCAGCCTAAGTCTGGCAGATCAGAGCGGCCTCCCTGCAGGGGGTCTCTGTTCTCCAGACTCAGTACTCCTCCCTGCCCCATCCACTTAGCACCCAGACACCTTTCAACATCCTGTCTCCCCTTTGAACTACAGACTCTAAGCAGACTTGCTGGCACCTTATGCAGATGCCCGAGCGGACTGCATAGAGCCTTAAAAGAAATGTATGAAACATATAAAAAATATTTTAATACATGGTGGACCTTAGAGAGGCTTGTGACTGTAGGCGACATAGGAATGAGATATCAGGGCTTGAAAACTAGGAGTGTGGGGGACACGGGGCAGCCCCAGTGTAATTCCACCTGCGTACCCGCATATATCATGCCTGCTCACCAGGTAGAATGAAGGTACTAACAGTAGCTCTGGTCCCCAAACTCCTGCAAACAAAAGAATTGCATTCTTACCAAATATCCCACCTAAAACTTATGCACAGCAAGTTTCACGATTCTGGGGTAAAGGGAACGTGGAAAGTGGAAAAGCAGGGCTCACTTTAACTCTGCATGTAACAATACCTGGCCCCTGGCTTATAGTGCTGGCTAACGGTCAGGGACCCAAGGGTAACCATAGGGCTTAACCTTTATTATATAGCCTGGTTACCCTTGCCGGTCACACTCTGCACATGTAAGAAAGGCTTGTGTAAGAAAGGCTTGATCTCAATCCCCAGACCCCAGTATGTGTGTATTTGTCTTTTGAGTTTGTTGTATTTCCGAGGTTTTTATCAAATAAACCCCATTTTATTTCACTGCCTTATTTTGCCTATTGAATGATCCCGGTATAAATATGTTAAAAGACCTGGTCTCCCGTGACAGCGGCCCCTCCACAAGAAAGCGAACAGGGCCTCTGCGGATGTGAGGTGGAGCATTGAGGAATGTATTCCCGTTTTGGAGAGTGTAAGCGGGTTGTGATGTTGTGCGGTGCTGGCTCCGGCCAGAATAAATTCTCTTTATTGATTGATACCTCTTTATTTATTGATTGATATTCTCTTTATTGATTGCCTTGATACCGTGGCAACTTTCTGGTCTTCTGATAACTAAGGACACAGGTCTAAGATAAGATTCCAACTTGAGAGGCTGTGTGAGTGAAAAAAAAATATTAAATTAATAGAACAGCTTGATTTAGAAATCTGGTTCACAAAAGTAAGGAAGACCAATGTGTTTCTTATTAATGTGTGTTATACATTTGTGTTTTGTTGCCTTTATTTTGGTGCTGCTGCCTTTTCCCCTGTATAGTTTTTGTATGGGACATGTGGCATCTGGCAGTTTCAGCCCCCACCTAAGTAAACATATATGTGTGATTTGAGAAGTGATGCTAGAGTCCTATTGATTTGGATTTAATTCACCAATTATATTTAAGGGAATCCACAAAACTTTTTTTTAACACATCTGGGAGTTGAAACCTTTGTCTGATTCAGATCATGTGAAAAATCCAGGTTCCAGAATAGAGGTCAATTCTAAAGCAATACTGCCACCGTGTGGTCTTTGTTTGAATGGCAGATATCAAAGCGTTGGCGTCTTTTTACCGTCTCTTCATATATATCTGTTGCTTCCGAGACCATCAACCCGATGTTTTTTACACATGAAATGTGTGGTTGCATTTATGTTCGTAGATTCAAAAACAAAAAAAAAACACGATCAATATTTATGTGATTTACAGTTGTGACAAAAGAATCAGAAAGTCACAAAAAATGCAAAAAAAAAAAAAAAAATCGTCCATTGTTTCCTTAACAAATGCTGATATATGAAGCCCAATATATGGGACTATTGAATGGAACATAGAATGAGTGACTATTATATGAAGCATTTGTTTTGGGGACTGTTTTACGAGCATAAATAACATGACAGCAATATAATATACACTAATTAATGCTTAAACATTGTCATTGATTTAGGTAAATATATAAAACAAAGGTAATCTCTTTTCTTAGCAGTAATAAATACAAGTAATGCGTTGATCAGATACATGTTCCTTTGCAGACTGTACAAATGTGTAATGTACACCATGTGTATATGGAACAAACAAGCACTCATTTAAATCAGTCAAGTGCAGAGAAAGCTATATCAAACCGTTAAACTAATATTTGTAGATAGTTTGATTTATGTATGAGCAGTTCATAGTATACAGGGAGTATAGCAGAGTGTATATATCTCACGTGTACATGAAAAGGTCGCAGAAAATAGTAAATAAAGCGCTCTAACGAAATACGGTCACATACCTTGGGTAGTTCTGTTGTGAATTCTAACTTTCTTTAACCTGTTACCAATATTAAATCCGTCCCGTCAGAGAAAGTAACATGAAAACGGGTTAGAATAGGATGGAGGTGTAACCAGAGCTCTATACAGGAGAATGTGGGTGGCCCTTAAAAGGGCCTTTAGGTTAATTGTATGTGAATTCCGCCTCCGTTGGTAAGAAGTGTCACCGTTTAGCCTCCGAATCCGTACAGAGTGCGGCCCTGGCGCTTGAGCGCATACACCACGTCCATAGCGGTGACTGTCTTCCTCTTGGCGTGCTCGGTGTAGGTGACCGCGTCCCGGATCACATTCTCCAGGAAAACCTTGAGCACCCCACGGGTCTCTTCATAGATAAGGCCGGAGATGCGCTTCACTCCTCCTCTGCGAGCCAGGCGGCGGATCGCTGGTTTGGTAATGCCTTGGATATTGTCACGAAGAACCTTCCTGTGCCTCTTGGCACCGCCTTTCCCGAGCCCTTTTCCTCCTTTGCCGCGACCAGTCATTCTGAAAACTTGAAGAACTAAAACAAGCTAATGAGGTAACAGCTGTGCAGCTGCTGCTTATATGCAGTATGGGCGGACCTGATTGAAAACCACACACAAAACCTGAGGGGAGGAATGTGAATTGCATTATTTGAATTTACCTGATTTTGATTGGCTGAAAAAGGTCTTTAAGCTGATTGGCTCAGTGAAAGCCGTTAATGTTTAAAAAAATAAAGGCGCGCGGCAATGGGATTGGTTGGGAGTTTATCTGCATAAACAGTGATCAGATTTGCTTTGCTAGTATGGCACAACTCACGTGAACCAATTTGTGTGTTATCTATTTCATTTATGTAATTAGATAGTGTCTACATCTATATATTTGTAAATGTAATTCATGTTTAATGTTTTAGATTTCTATGATCAACTACATTCATCAGTATTTGTATATGTCACCCTCTTAAGAAAAACTGTTTTATGAATTTGATTTGACTTCTCATGGACCCCATCATGAGGTGACACGTGGAAGAAATGCAGACCGGGGTAAGAAGTACAGCAAACACATATCCTCCCAGTAGAAATGTCTGAAGTTGACAATTACTCCACAGGGTGGCAGTGCTGCTTCCAAATCCAGCTATAAGCAAACAGACACCAGACTGTGTGTTGGCTATAAAGGTACAATACCGAATAAGAACATGTGTTGGAAAAGGAAAAGGGAGTCGAAGTATTTGGCAAGGTAACACCCTCAGACTAATTAAACATAGTCAAATAATGCCACAACATCACTCCAAAGCGAAAAATAAAAACAGGTTACATGCATTTATCCCTAACCACTTTGCTGTTTGATGTGTGTGTTGTGAGCCCTTGTAGAGGTTACATGGATACACAAAATGTATATAATTACTCATTGATAAACTATAGAATACATTATTAATAAGGATAAAATAAAAAAAAATACCATATACTTTATAAAACATGAATATAAATGTGTTTCTGCAATTATATCTGTGTTAAACAAAGAAAAAAGAAACAACAACTCAAACTATAAGCAATGGTGTATCTCTTAATATAATATGTTTAAATGAATAAATACATGTGTATACATTTGGGAGGGAGTGGCTCAGCGAGTAAAGACACTGACTGGCACTGAGATTGGTTCAATTTCCAGTGTCATCTTGTGACCTTGGGCAAGTCACTTTATCTCCCTGTGCCTCAGGCATCAAAAACATAAAGTGTGAGCTCCACAGGGCAGAGGCTGTGTCTCCAAAATGCTACGTAAAACTAGCAGTTCTAGACAAGAACAAACAGGTATTATTATTATTATTATTATTATTATTATTATTATTATTATTATTATTATTATTACTACATTGTAAGCTCTTCGGAGCAGGGACTCCTTTTCCTAAATATTACTTTTATGTCTAAAGCACTTCTTCCCTTTATGTGTTTTTGTATTATTTGTTATTTATATGATTGTCACATGTATTACTGCTGTGAAGCGCTATGTACAGTACATTAATGGCTCTATATAAATAAAGACATACATACATACATACATACATACATACATACATAACATATGAAAATGCCCTTCCCCTCAATACCCGACTAGCACCCTCTCTATCCACCTTTAAGACCCAACTTAAGACACACTTGCTTAAAGAAGCGTATGAATAGCACTGTGGATATTCTGAACACAGGATACATAAAGCTTGGCCCCCTGCAGACGGACTTACCAGAACTCCCTCCTACTGTCTCTGTACATTCTCCCTACCTACCAATTAGACTGTAAGCTCCTAGGGGCAGGGTCTCCTCTTCCTTAATGTTACTTTTTTGTCTAAAGCACTTATTCCCATGATCTGTTATTTATATTATCTGTTATTTATTTGATTACCATGTGTATTACTACTGTGAAGTGCTATGTACATTAATGGCTCTATATAAATAAAGTCATACATGCATACATACATACATACATACATACAAAAAACAACAAAAATAGTGTACTTGTAAAGACAACACAAGTTAAATAAAATATACAGTGGACATTTTGGGGCTGTGATTTTCAACTGGGTTCCACGTGCCCCCCTCAGGGGTTCCTCGGCCGCCAGGGGGGTGCTGGGAAACCACTCCCAGCTGTCCCTGTTCCGGCGGTGCGACGGCTCCCCTGTTCAGCAGTCGCCTCCCGGTCACTGTGATCCTTCCTCTCCCTCCTATCGTTGCTGGTTATCGCGTTCAACTTCCATCCGACAGGAGGAGGGAGCTGCGGACCGGCTCAGCACCGCAGGCCCCAAGGTGAGAGACTGAACAATTGCACTGCAATGCTTTTGCTGAAACTAGAGGTTATTGCCCTTTATCTTCCTTTATGCAGAGAAAAGGACATTTCATAAGTCAGCGACGCTCTCCCTCTTGTACCTACTGCAAACCTATCATTTGTGCTTTTAGCTAAATCAATATTAAAAAAACAGCAGCGCACAGCCAAGGGAGCCAGGTTGAAATTGTAATAACCCTCTGGTTACAGCTCCTTTGGGTGCTGTTTCATTAATAAATATATTTTTTTATTACAATTTCAACCTGGCTCCCTTGGCTGTGTGCTGCTGTTTTTTCATATTTCTTTACCGGGACTCTTCAATTTGCAGCTGATCAGGCCACACAATGACAGTAAGAGGCTATAGGAGTGGATAAGGATTGATATCTATGCAAATTAAGCAAAAAGAAAAAAACTCAAGAAGAAATGTGAATATTTTTGCCTTATTGATGAATGCAGTGCATATGCACCTCCAATGAGGCTGCAGCAGTGTGGGACACCATCATTGACTATTTCCTTCAGGAGGGTTTTTGACCAAGATGTCTCACTAATCTCACCACACTACCCACTCCATGCAAGAGTTTTCTTTTTCTGTCTGTTTATCTTTGGGCATTATCATTGTATTATTGTGTTCCAGAACTATTAGAGCAGGGGTGCATAAACTGGGGGGCACAAAACAATTTTTGGGGGGCGTGGGGGTTGAAAAGGTCCAGTGCTCTACCCCAAGGCATTTAAATTAAATGCCGGGGGATTGCGTGAGGCCTCTGCAACTGAACATACTGAGATTCAGCTGGCTTCAGATGATGCATTGTCATGGCAACGCAGCATCACATGACGCTGTGGGGTCACATGATATCACATCACATGAACCTGGCATCATTTGACACTGACTGGAAGGTCAGGAGGGGGGGGGGGTCGCAGAAACAGAAGTTGGGTCTTAAAGGTGGATAGAGAGGGTGCTAGTCGGGTATTGAGGGGAAGGGCATTCCAGAGGTGTGGGATAAAGGGGATATAAATCCTATCACCCGACCGATAAAACAGGAGCACAGCAGGCTGGTGTACATGAACTGCTGTGCTGTGAGGTTAACAATATGTATCAACCAATCACCCACCCTGTCACCGTAGTACTGTAACCCGGTGTGAAAGGGTTACTGTGTTGTGAGGTTGATCACAGCTGACTGTTGGTACGAATCCACGGCAAGCAGATACTGCAGTGAGCGACTGAACAGCTTCCTGCAGAGACAGCCCGGGATTTGTAACAAAGGGATTAGACACAGTATGCAATTGTAGCAAATGAGTGACTATGTATCAAGTGTTCTATTCCAGCGCTAGCAAAGTTAACAAGGTAATTAACCATGACACTAACTCTTGCATGCACTGTCCCCTACATCAGCATTGATCATTTTATATCGATGCTGATGTGCTCGAGGACATGCCTAAATCTAACACAGCAATGAAAAACAAAAGTCCCTTAATTACGAAAGAGAGCCTGCAATGCTCTATAGCTGCACACAGGATTGTAGTGATAGTAAATACTATATGAACGCTGGGACTCCGCAAATTGAGATCAGTATCAATGTATGTTGCGGTAACAATGATTGCGTCCCACGTGTGTGGGGGAGTATGGCCAACGCGCGCGTTTCACGTAAGAACGCTTCTTTAGGGCCCGCAACTCACGTTTAATGCTGTTTCATTTTAAACCCCTATATTTTATATTTGTTGATGACATTAAAGAATGATTTTAACACAGTTACATTACTCCTTCTGTGATAGAGTGCTCCTTCACTAGGTTTCCTTTTTCTCTTAGCTTATGATTCTCGATTGAACACAACAAGGAGGGCAAAATAAATTGCAATTTATTTCCTTAATAGACAAACACACGACAACCTCAGAATACACTTAATACAACACTTACTGGGATGGGGAACAAAATAAATTGTCCTTTGCACGAAAGCTGCAGAAATAAAGTCTCTGGCATAAAGTTCTTTTGCCTAGGTCGCAAGTTGCCAACCTAATAACTCGGCCAAAAGAAGAAAGTTCGTAGTAGTTGGTTAGAATTTGTTAGTGAGGCACCAGGGCTAACGAATTCCGGAGCTTGGGGTAAATATTTGGTTGCGATGTTATTAACCCCTTGCGTCCTGGAGCCGCTACCGCTGTAGGCGAACAGAATCTTGTGCAAAGATTGGTTACAGTTTAGTTATAGGTGGAGCGGTTCAGGAGGCATGTGGGTGTGATAGGTGATTAGAGTATGTTGATATGCAGCTAGGTGTGATGACTCAGGAGATTCCTTCCTCTCCTTGTCCCTCTCTCCCATCTCCTGTCACCCTTTGTACGCCTTCCCACTCCTCTCCTTCACCTTCTACCTCTCTCCCCTTGCCGCAGCATGTTCCCCGCAGGTCCCGCATACCCACGCGCTCCCTTAACCCCTGCCTTGATCCTCCCCGCTCCCTCTCCCCAGCGGTAGCTCCTTTACCTTCCCCTGTGGTGCCATCCGTCCCATTGCCTCCTCCTCGCGTGGTGCTCGTGGCGCGGCGTTCCACGTGCCTGGTGACGCGTCCGGTGCGTGCACCCCCTCAGCCCATGGAGGACGCACGTGCATGCTCCTCCCTGCCTTTGCTGGCCATCGCGCGGGCACCCTCCTCTTGGCTCCGTCCCCCTCCTGCGATCTTCCCCTGCTCAGTGCAGGCCGTGCCTGTGTGGCAACCTCAGGTTACAGGGGGTGCACGCACAGACTCTTCTTATCAGGTTTCCCCTGTCTCCGCCTCCCAAGCTGTACAGACCATTCCCCTGACTGCCCCTTCTGTCTCCTCCTCTTCTCCCCCTGACCTATCTCCTGCTTCTCCCACTGCTCTCTCTACTCCTCCCCTCTCTGTCATTGGTGCACCTTCCTTTATAAGCCCTGCCTGTCCACCTCTTCCTCGCTTTGCATAGTTCCTGTTTCCCTGTGTGTACCTGACCTATGCTGTGCTCCCTCTGTGCTCCTGTGATTACCTCCTCCTGTGTTACTTTGGATTTCCCTGGCTTTGACTCCTGCTTACCCTGGACTACTCTGCTCTCTGGTATCCCTTTGAACCCTGCTACACATACGACTCCGCTGACCTCTGGCTTCCTAGGACCTGGCTTGCCCTCTGACGACTCAACCCTCTGGATCCCTGAAAATTGGCAAACGGACACGACTATTCTCACGGACATTCCCCAAGCATTGCAAGTATACTCTAACAACTCTTCCAACAGGCCCAGCAACGCTATACCAAACTCCGGGCTTGCTCCCACTGCTGTGGGTGTGTGGTATCATACCGTTCCCACCTCAGTACTGGGGTCTAGCTTGGTCTGCGGGCATACAGGCGTGACACTAGGGAGCGGTGCAGGAAACAGGTGGGAGTGATAAGGAGATCAGTGGATGTTGACACGCAGCTAGGGGGCGGTGCACACTTGTCACGTGTCAGTGATGCAAAGTACCATCACGTGACGAGAATGTGAGGTGGGGCCAGATCCAGTGTGGTCATGAATACCTCTCCGTGCGTGCTCACGTGGTGATGTCCACGGAGGTTCCTAAAGCTGTAGGTAAGGAGGGAGTGTGCCGCAGGGGACGCGTTCCCCGATTCCTTACACTAGGCTTGGGGGGCTGCTTCTCGGTGGAGCAGAGCCATTGTCACCCCAGACACTGCCTCACCTACTCCACAATGTGTATGGGACTGGCAAAGCCCCATGGCGTGATTCCCATTGGCCAGCTCAAATCTACCGCTTGCCGACATCTCACTCCCCTGTGGGGGTCTAAGATGCCTAGACAAACCTCCCTCCTCTGATTGGTGCAGACGGATGAGCCCTCATCTTCTCATTGACTGCACCGCCACAATCCACGCTGTGGCTGGTCGGCGGCCTCTGCTCCATGTTAAGAATAGCCGTCGAGGGCTATGTAAGGAGTGGGGCCAATCAGGGAACCAGAACATCTCTGGAGTCGATTGGAGACACGACAGGTGGGTTTTTCAAAAGTGCTCTGTGGGAAACAGAACTGCGCTTGATGGGGAAGCGCCGGGGAAGCCAGCGCAAATTTGGAGTTGATGGGAGACATGGCTGGTGGGGGATTCAAAAGTGCTTTGTGTAAAAGAGCACTGAGAAGTGGGAAGATGATGTTTGGGGCAAGCCTACAGAAGCAGGCCCCCGCACCTGGTTGAGGCTAGTTTCTTACTCCAGGCCCCCAGTTGGTTAGTGTTTCACTGTGTTCATGTAATTTGTGTGTTTTCTAGCTTGCCAGAATTAACTTTTGTTTATTCAATTATTGTATCATGTCTGGTGATAATGATCCCTGTGCTTTAGGTGTTAAAAGTTCCTGTCCCCTGTTACAAGAATAACCCTCAACATTAACTGTCCAGTCATGAGTTTCATCCCATCATGTTTCAGTAATGCCTATAATATCATACTGCTTCCTGGAAGCTATTAATTATGAATTCAAGCTCACCCATTTTATCTGTCAGGTTTCTTGCATTAGCAACACGTATGTAAAATAAAAAAAATACATATATAGTCAGGCTAGTTCTCCTGGCTACTAAGTCTGCCCTCTCTGGCAGTAAGTCCTGGTAAAAGCAAGCTTGCCAGGAGTTATCATGGGTTTTCCCCACTCACAGTAGCTTCTTGATTGACATGGGAGACGGTGGGACAAGGCCTGTGTGTGTCCAATCATTGGATTCAGACATGATACTTACTTCCCTTGTACTTAAGGAGCTGCACTGCAAAATTTAGTCAGTGCCTCTACCTCAATGAGAGAGGCTGGTCTACCCTAGCAACTGTGCAGGGCTCTGCCAAATTTATACTCCCTCCCCTAGGGGAGTGGAGAGGGAGACTATACACTTTACTCACCAGGCAGTAACGGAAGAGCATGGACTGCTTCAGGTGCCCTTGGCCTGGAGTGGAGGTCCAGAGTACATCCTGAGGTTGAAGCCCCAAGAAGTGAGCTGTGTATGCTGTAACATCTGCCAGTGCACTGAATAAACTGATCCTGTTTGCCGTCTCAAGCAGTAGGATATATTTCAATCTATCAGGGGGAGTGGAAGTGAGTTCTCCTGCAGGAATTGTCTCCACATCCATGGAGCTTGCAAGAGATGGAGGCGCTGACACAGAGAGAGAATCAGATCCAACCCCAGAAGCCTGTTCTTTGTTCCTCCACAACATCGCAGGAGACTGACATCTACTGTAGGCCAGCAGGTATGCACCACACCATGTAGTAGTGAAATCTCCAGAGGGTGGGGAAAATATTGCAACACATACATAGTGCAAACGTGTAAAAAAATGGCAAATAATGTTCTAACGAGTGATTGCCCACTCGTGGTGTTGGTGATTTTCAAACATTTGTGTAGTATACGAATCTGGTTCTGAAGGAAGTAACAGGAACCCTCACAGATCATAAAACAAAGAAGAAAAAATGCAGTGCAACACAATTTAATATAGCACAAACAAGAGCAAGACGCTGAATCCTGACAGGAGTGGAAGCTGCACTAGGCAAGCTATTTCAGAGATGCCGGGCACATAGTCTATCTAGGCCAAAGCCAATGTAGAGGGAGAAAGGGGGTGGCCCGGTATTAAAGGGGTTGCACCCCATTTGGCCATCCCCTGACCCCACCAGAGAGACAAGGGGTTAACGGGGCTGCAGTCCAGAAATGTGGTTTAACCCTTGTTATAGCATGAAAATGTATATTCCCCTGTCCCCATGCTTTATTGTTATATCTTGTTATATCAGTGTCTGCATCACACACACACTGGGATCCATCCGGGAGGGCAAGGGTTAATAGTTCTTTAGTGATTATAACCCTTTGTGTAATTTTCCCGCCTTTTCAGGCACCATTTTGCAGAGTCCCATAGGCCGCCATTAGAGTTCAATGCATTTCAATGGCGGATCTTGCTGTTTTGGACCTGTTTCCCTCGAAGACCAGCAGGTGGCGTTCGAGAGGAGGAGCGGCGGTGTCCCATTGTAAGTCAATGGGCTCATTGACTTCAATGGTGATTCCTTGACGGCGCTTTCCAGGAACGAGTTGGCTGCCGTCCAAACCGCAAAGCGGATACTTTTTCTGAAAAAGAGCTTTGATCACTGATTAGTCAAGTTCAACGTTAAGTGGCATGGGAATCTACAGTTCTAGGGCACCCAGAAATACAATTCTTTTTGCCCCTAGTTCCTAGACCTCCCCCCACTCGACCACCACCGGGTCCCCGAATCCTGGACCCCCGAGAAGGGTCGCGCCGAGAGAGCAGGTCGCGCCATAGGTTCCAATGGCGGCGGCAGAAACAGCTCAGGAATTTGACTAAGTCCGAATAGCTACAAACCATCAATCCATACCTCCGGTTCCGGAGGGTCCCGAGGGCCAGGGTTTGGGGTACCTGTAGGAACTGCTCCGGCATGGCTGCAGAACCATCCTTGATTCTCTTTGACCAACCCGACGGAGTATGGACCCCCTTGAAAGTTCAGGAATTCTCCCATAGACTTCAACGGCGGCCAATTTCCATTGACCGGCTATGGCGGAGAAACCCCATAGACTTCAACGGCGGCGATGCCCCATTGAAAGTCTATGGCGGTGGATTCCCATAGCCGCCAACGGCGGCGGTTTGCCATTGAAAGGCTATGGCGGCAGAGCCCGTTGTTTTCAAAAGGGAATTTAGTGAAAAACCGTGATTTAATTTACAGCGGAGTTTTTTGTATTAAAATAGGAAACGGTTTAAGTGGTACAGTGGCGACCAACTTTGTTCTAACTCGGCTAGCTCCGCGAATTTCAGAATATCCCGGTGATGTGCGGTTTTGTGTCATTTTCGCCCGGAGTGTATTGCGTTATTTTCGCGCCATGATTTAAGCATTTTATTCCCGCTGTCTGCAAATCTGCAATGCCGTGTAAAAACGCATGGGGGCGTTTGCGAGCTGTTGTCTTTGAAGTCTAATACCTTCGCGGTTCAACCTACACAGTCTGTGCGTGCGCGCGCAGTAATAATAAAATTGCATATTTAATTTATTTTAAAGTACAGTACTGTACATGCTCGGACCCTGTTGGGGTGAAGTGAGGGGGTTCCTAACATCTGAGGGCAAAATGAATTTTATTTCTAGGTGCCCTAGAACAGAAGTTCCCACGCGAATTGACCAAGTTCCCACGCCAATTGCGCGCTCATTGCTCTTTTTTTACAATGTTGCCGATCTTGCGGCTTTGCGGTCAGGCAGTAAAAAAACAGTGCAGCAAGCCTCTACATTTGTTACACTGTCAAAGGAGCAAATGGAAACAATGTGAGGCAATACAACATGTTCTTTTATTGGTGGAGTCAGTACAAAAACATTTATTTCCAAATACTGTACAATGTTGAAACATTTAAAGTGCACAGCAATTCTAACCATCAACACACAATAATACATACTGCAGCCTTTAATAAATTCTTCTGCCACATTGAAATCGGAGAAACATTTACAAAACATTTGTACAACATGGAGATACCTGAAAAATGGATGTTTATACTGTATGAATATTAATTTATAATACAGTATAAAGTATATATATATATATATATATATATATATATATATATATAATACTGAGTTAAGTTATGGTGAGTAAAAAAAGTGACAAAAACCCTCCACAGGAAAGCAAATATGCAAATATAGCTGTATGCTCATCTGCATGTCTTAGGCAGGTCTGCAACCCCGCCTTTCCCCATTATCACCCAGCATACAGCACTTCCACTGCAGCAAGGGATTCTGGGAAATGACATGCAAATGAGCACACAGTGTCACTTTTTGCCTCAATAACCATTTTTAACATGGTTCCCTATAGGCTTAAGCTTGCTGCATGGTCACAGCTTTGAGCACAGCCAGGGTTAAGGTGCATACCCAGAAAACCACCCACAGACAGCTGTTTCAACCTTGATGGGTCTCATCAGTGTGGGGTTGATTTTACTGGGATGCAAGAGAGGCTTATGGGATAGGCCAAACCATAATATATATATATATATACTATATATAAAATATACTGTTTGTTTTTGGTGCATGGGGCACAGGGAGTTAAAGTGACTTGCTTTTTATGTACTGTATTTGGGGGTTGTCTTTGGGGGTTTATTCATCAAATTATTATGATGAACTGCCTTTTGAAATTGCAGTGCTATTAACTATTTCAGCCACACACCTCCAGAGTTTTTAATCCCTCCCTAGCCAAGAGTCAATCGGCTGAGTCACCCTATCCTACCAACCCCCTCTTTCCACTGGGTCATTAATCTTCTGCATATTGCCATTGTGTTCTTAATCCACCCATAGCCGAGCTACAGTACAAAGACTGCGTCTAATCACACCATCCCCCTCCCCCAACCCTTAGAGGCCTGTTGTGTTAACGGTAACGCTTTGGAAAATCCCCTCTCGAATTTGAAATGTAAATCTGATGTGCACAGCACTGTGAGAATTGAGAGTAAACTGATACTGTATTTCATCAGGGTGTGAAAACATTTGTCAGTCATTATGGTTTACAGTCACATGTTTTAAATACAATACAGTACATTCTTTAATATCTTTAAAATAAAAATATATAAATATATAAGTATAATTTAAAATAATCCGTTCTGTGGGTCTGAGCGGGTTGAATTGGAGAAACATTTACAAAACATTCTTATTCATTGGTGCACTGTAGGGGTGGCTGTCAATGATTGATTCGCAGGAAAGTGAATAAATATTTATTTTATTTTATCAGGAACCAAAAAATACAAATATAAAAATAATCAGGAATAATACATAATGCAGTCTTTATTAAGTTTTTTGGCAGCTTGAAATTGGATAATCATTTGGAAAACATTTGTAAAACATGGGGAAACATGAGTAATTCACATTTATAAGAATATTATTTAATACTATACAGTACTGTAATGTACTGTATAATATATATACTATATACTGTATAGTAATATTATTTTTCCCGTCTTTATGTTTTCCTCATTCTGTCTGCAGTACAGTAGTTCATTGAGAGAGGAGAGGTTTTGTGTACATCATTACTGCTGTTTATATACTGTACATTTGACTGTACAAGCAGATTTGACTGGACACAACGCCCCCATCTCCCCCTAGGCCACCCTTTTTCCTGGAACGACAAGAAAACAAAAAAATAGTGCAGTTACTGTACTGTACTATATGTGCGTACTGTACTGTATTATGGCAGAACTACTGTAGGTGGCTGGTGCAGCTTTCTCTGGAAAGAAAAAAATGGAGCAGTTAGTAGGCAGTTACTGTAGTACTGTCAAACTAGTCTACTGTACACTGGAACTACTGTATACTCTGACTACTGTTAAATTCTATGTACTGTAACCTGATGGCTGGTGGTGCTCTCTCTGTAAAGAAAAAACTAACTACTGTATGCTCTTACTATCTGGAAAGAGTATAAAAAAGTCTGGAAAAAATATGTGCCATACTTACCTGTATCATACAGTACTTACAATACTTACAAAAGCCAGCCTTGACAAAGCAGTACTAGCGAAACGTACGTCGGCGATTGATGACGTCATCACGTCAGAGGGGCGGGACATGTGCTTACGGTCAGAGCGCTTCCTATCCCCAGCAGGCTCCGAAATGGGGCTTTGCTACTACAGCATTCTGTAAATAGTTATCTAAACCACGAGCGCACCCCTGGCTGATACATTTGAGCACCCGGTTTCCAGCTGATGGTGCCCGGCCATGTCATTAGAGGTATGCTCGTGTACACAGGACGAATGAATCCCGTGATTCCTCCATGGTTCATGTTAACAGGCACTACTTGTGTACTGTAGTAGCACTTACCAATCTTGCTCTCTACACTGTATGGATGCACACATGACTATACGATTCATGTTTACAGGCACGACTAGTGTACTGTAGTAGCAGTTACTGACTTTATACCCTATGGAAACACACATGACTATACGATTCATGTTAACAGGCACGACTTGTGCACTGTTCAGCAGCTACTGACTCTGCACTCCATACTGTCTCCATACAGGCGGGGCAATTTACGGTCCCTTTGCATGTGAACTGGCACTGTGTGTGCAATCATAGAGTCATTATTGATACATCTACGACCTACTGATCACTGGGCCGTACAGATACTCACCTTGATACGTACCTGTGTGGATATCTGCACATGTCCCTGCTGTAGATCACCATCACACCATTCTTTACATACTGTGGTGGTAGTAACTAGGACATAGGAGTCTGGACCCTATATTACCATCTACATACGGTTCCCCATATTGGGAATCTAACATGTTAACAGACACTACTTCTGTACTGTTTAGATAACCACTAATACGCACTGCTTATTTGCTAGTAGGCTTATAGTTATTCACTGTGACTATCTACCTCAGCACGTACAGTATCTGGCTATATCCTTATCATAGGACATCAGTGTTATCCCCTACCACATACTACGGTGGGGACTATACTGATATGGGCAGTTGTCTACATCAGCATTGGTCAATATAGGCGTTTAGATAGCACATGGACTGTTACCCTGGTCCATTCGTCCAATTTTAATTCGCTGTATACTGGCTCATAATAGTATCTCACTTGACCCACAGCGTTTCCCCTATATTTTATTGTTCTGAATCACGACTCAAATAAAGGATTATATAATTTTACAGTTCACTCACTCCTCCCCATCACCACATGGTATCTGGTATACATGTTCATATATACTAGTGTGTGAGTGCTCTCCTTGGGGCTCTTGCTCTTTTGTTGTTACCCTATCTGTTTATCCCCTGATAGTAGCACCTCCACTTCACATACATCCAGCTAGCAGTAGCGAGGGTTCCCTTCCCCCCCCTCTCCCTCTAGTACTTACAATACTACAGCACAGTACTACTTTCCTAATGCTTGCCCATTACGCGCGATGACAATGGGCAACACAGTGGCAATATGGTTTATATATTTATTGCAGCGTTCCATGGTGAGCACATCGTTCCAAAAACTCATTATGCCTTTCAACAACTCGTCCTTTTTGGAGGGTTTCGCCACTTTCCGGATATCGTTCTTCAGCTGATGCCAGACCATTTCGATCGGATTGAAGTCTGGCGATCTGTCATTGGAAAGAAAGGACAATTGGTTTAAGAGCTAAAAACAGTGGGGAACAAAAATGGGACACAGTCTACTGCACTTACTACGCTGGCGTCTTCACCCAGTTGATGTCGCGCTCAAGGATATGCGCCGTTGACGCGGTGTGCTTGGGATCGTTGTCCTGGTAGAAGCGGTGACCATTGGGGAAGTCGCGTGTGATGTATTGCACTATCTCGGGCACAATGTTGTCTTGGAAGAAAGCTTTATTCATGATTCCTATAGCAAGAAAAGAAAAGTGCTCAAAAAACTGCACAATAGTACAGTACAGTGCATACGGTAAGGCAACACTAGTCAAGTACACTGCATTAGGCGACATTATATTTGATACATTTTACCTTCAAAGATGACAATGCATCCCAGTCCACGCCTAGAGATGGCACCCCACACATGCAGCTTCACAGGGTGTTTTGGCCTTGGCTTCAAAGATATGCGGCCTTTTTTGTGGAACGCAAATCCTGCAAATCTCTCCAGCGACACAGTAGACTCATCAGTGAAGATGCAATCCTGGAAAGTCTCCCCGCTGTCGATCCATGCCTGGGCCTGGATCACTCTTTTGATTTTGTTTGCGTCCCGTATCATGGGGTACGCTCTGTAATGACAAGGAATAAAAAAAATTAGCGGCACAGTGCAGTACAGTTTGCGAAACAACACTTTTACCTCCTGTACTGTCCAGTACTAACCTCACACGTCCATATTTCCATCCAATGCTGAGTCTCATCTTCTTTATGCTGCTCTCGGATACAGTCAGGTTGTGCTTTTTCTGCAGAGTGTTTTTAACCCTTAATGCACTCCTCTCATCATTCTCGTCACTTATTTTGTCCACCAGAATAGTTGTCTCCCTACAATGTAAAGAAATTATATTGTTTTATTAATATGCAGCAATATAAAATGTATATAAATGTAATGTTGTAATATACAGTCAATATAAATATACAAAAAATGTATACCTTTGTACTATAAATATAAATATACATAATAAATATACTGTTGTAATATAAATATATGGTTCCTAACTTTGCGATTATTTTGAAAATACTGTTCCCACCAGATAGTCGCGCAATTGAAAGAAAAACTAAGTCTGTTTGAACACCCATTTTTAATTAGTGCTGGGTAAAGATCATTTTCATTATGCAATTTCTACTATGCAATTTTTATTATGCAATCTGTTCTTACAAAGTTGAAATCCACCATCCGGTTACCATAAATACTAAGGGCTAATAACGGCAACACTTATAAAGACATAAAATAGTCATTTTTACTCCGTTTTAATTTTAATCAGAAACAGGTGATCAACCAATTAACTAAAGGGGGATTCCTATATATACAGCACACAATGAGCATCCGGCAGGAACCTGACGAAGCTTATTGCGAAACATGTTGTTCCCTGCCGGAGCTCATTGAGAGAGGGACCCAGCACACTACAGGACATCCGGTGCAGATCCCCTCTTCCAGTTCCGCTGCCGGACGCGCCAGTGGGAACAAGAACGGAGGAGGAGACCGTGCAGGAGTGTACCGAGCGGCTGAGGCTGGGCCATTTTATTTGACTTCAAGCGTGAGTGTAATCCTTGTGTTTGCTTTATTTCATTTTATTTCATTGTGTCTTATTTTATTGTATTTCATTGTGTCATAGATTGTTCTATACATTTTATGGTTCACCACATGTTTGCATTTCATATGCTTATGTCTCCACTGTATACCCATTAAAGACCTTTTTTATTGTTGTTAACCCTTGTTGGCATACACTCCTTTTGGTCATCTGGGAAACGGGGAGAGGAGACACTCACACACTACACCCATCGGGGGATAATTCTGCTGAGACAACTGAGACCCCATCCATACAGGACATCACCCTCTGAGGACAAGGACTCACATAGGGCGTGTGAGTTTTATGTATATTGAGACTCCAGCATATGAGTCTGTAATAAATCCACTACAGTCAGCGTTGAGGGAGAGACACCACACAAGCCCGTGTGAGTCACTGAATCCATAATTTTATGTATTCTTTGATTAGTTAAAGTGGAAAATCAATTATCAACCCCTCCAGCATTATCCTCCTCCTTGCTTCCACCCCCTGCCCTTACCCCCCTCCCCCTTTCCCCACCCACCCCCTCCCCCCTCTTCCCCCATCCCCCACATGTGTATCTAATACACTGAGATTTTAATTCTTTTTTATCCATATCCTTTTATTTCATTCGGTTCCATCGACATCGGGAGGCCCATGAGGTTTGCGCTGACTATCTTCACACTACAACTGCCACGCTAAGAAGGAGACGGGATTCCCTTCTCCGAAGTCAAGCAGCAACCAGGAAATCATCAAAAAAGGGCCAGTATATATTTTTATATACTCTTTTACACTTCGTACACAATCACATATCTATATTCCAATTTATTTGAATAGCTTAGGCGTTGCAGCACTTTCTCCGCCACAAATCCTAGGGAGCGCCCCAGTTCAAACAACCTCCAGTAATATAAATATAAATATACATCCTATATACTGTACTGTATACCGTTGTAAGCGGGGTTGCCACCTCTCCGGGTTTCACCCGGAGACTCCGGGTTTGGCATCCCCTTCTCCGGGCTCCGGGTTTGTCCCGGGTGGGCGGGTTGTTGCAGACAGGGCAGCACAGTAAGTGAGTTCGCATTGCTGCAGCACTCACAGATCCTCTGCATTTCTCACGGGACTATCTGTGTGCACTTCACAGCCTACTACATCCGGGTCACAGCCCTATGCTCTACTGCACATGCTCACAGGTAGGGGATCATGGGAGTTGTAGTTTTTATTAGACAAGCTCGATTGGCACATAAGCAACACAGTAACATTCCTAGAAACCCTGCTAGAGAACACACACCACCCCCATGTATCTTATCTCCTCTCTCCCTTCTCCCCCCTCTCCCTCCCCCCTCCCTTCTCCCCCTCTCCCTCCCCTATCCCTTCTCCCCCCCCCTCTCCCTTCTCCCCCCCTCTCCCTTCTCCCCCAATCTCCCTTCTCCCCCCCCCTCTCCCTTCTCCCCCCCCCCTCTCCCTTCTCCCCCCCCCTCTCCCTTCTCCCCCCCCCCTCTCCCTTCTCCCCCCCTCTCCCTTCTCTCCCCCCCTCTCCCTTCTCCCCCCCTCTCCCTTCTCCCCCCCCTCTCCCTTCTCCCCCCCTCTCCCTTCTCCCCCCTCTCCCTTCTCCCCCCCTCTCCCTTCTCCCCCCCCTCTCCCTTCTCCCCCCCTCTCCCTTCTTCCCCCCCTCTCCCTTTCCCCCCCCCTCTCCATTTCCCCCCCCCTCTCCCTTCTCCCCCCCCTCTCCCTTCTCCCCCCCCCTCTCCCTTCTTCCCCCCCCTCTCCCTTCTCCCCCCCCCCCTCTCCCTTCTCCCCCCCTCTCCCTTCTCCCCCCCTCTCCCTTCTCCCCCCCCTCTCCCTTCTCCCCCCCTCTCCCTCCCCCCCCTCTCCCTCCCCCCCCCTCTCCCTTCCCCCCTCTCTCTCTCTTCTCCCCTCTCTCTCTCTTCTCCCCTCTCTCTTCTCCTCCCCCTCTCTCTCCTCCTCCCCCTCTCTCTCCTCCTCCCCCTCTCTCTCCTCCTCCCCCTCTCTCTCTCTTCTCCCCCCTCTCTCTCTTCTCCCCCTCTCTCTCTCTTCTCCTCCCCCTCTCTCTTCTCCTCCCCCCTCTCTCTCTCTTCTCCTCCCCCCTCTCTGTCTTCTCCTCCCGCCTCTCTCTCTCTCTCTTCTCCCCTCTCTCTTCTCCTCCCCCTCTCTCTCCTCCTCCCCCTCTCTCTCTCTCTTCATCTCCCCCTCTCTCTCTTCTCCCCCCTCTCTCTCTTCTCCCCCCTCTCTCTCTTCTCCCCCCTCTCTCTCTTCTCCCCCCTCTCTCTCTCTTCTCCCCCCTCTCTCTCTCTTCTCCTCCCCCCTCTCTCTCTCTCTTCTCCTCCCCCATCTCTCTCTCTCTTCTCCTCCTCCTCCTCTCTCTCTCTCTTTCTTCTCCTCCCTCTCTCTCTCTTCTCCTCTCTCTCTCTCTTCTCCTCCCTCTCTCTCTCTCTCTCTCTCTTCTCCTCCCTCTCTCTCTCTTCTCCTCCCTCTCTCTCTCTCTCTTCTCCCCCCTCTCTCTCTCTTCTCCTCCCCCTCTCTCTCTCTCTCTCTTCTCCTCCCCCCCCTCTCTCTCTCTCTTCTCCTCCCCCCTCTCTCTCTCTCTTCTCCTCCCCCCCTCTCTCTCTCTTCTCCCCCTCTCTCTTTACAGTAAAGCTGCTTCAGTTCCTCCCTTTTGATAGCAATGAGGTAACCTTGTCTTTGTTAAATTAACTCAAGTAAAGTTAACTGAGGTAAACATTGTAATAAATTAATATTGATCAGTGACGACTCTGTTTGCAACAATTGTCATCAGCGTTAGTTATAAATAATAGAAATGACGTAAGGTATAATTCCATATACCATTAACGCAGCAATAGTGCCAGCAACAGCATTTTCCCTCCATCTCCCCCTGCAACTACTCTCAATATGGCTGCGCGGCGTCAAATGGTGCTGCGTTGCCATGCCAACGGGAACGTCACGTGACGTAACAGCATCACGTGATGCTCGTTGCCATGACAATGAGACGCCACATGATGTCACGACGTCATGCGGTGCCACGTTGTCATGGCGACTTGACGCCGCGTGACGTTACATAGCATCCCGTT
The DNA here is from genome assembly GCF_040206685.1 of Ascaphus truei. Taxonomy (NCBI): domain Eukaryota; kingdom Metazoa; phylum Chordata; class Amphibia; order Anura; family Ascaphidae; genus Ascaphus; species Ascaphus truei. Next base: position 41,557,446 of record NC_134500.1, read on the forward strand.
GTCATGGCAACACAGTGTCATTTAAAAAATAAAAAATCTCCGGGTTGACCGTCAGTCGAAGGTGGCAACCCTGGTTGTAAGATGAATTGAAATATACAAAAAATGTATACTGCTGTACTATAAATATAAATAGACAAAATATATATACTTTTGTACTATAAATATAAATATACAAAATAAATATACTGTTGTAATATAAATATAAATATACATCCTATACTGTATATACCGTTGTAAGATTAATTGAAATATACAAAAAATGTATACTGCTGTACTATAAATATAAATAGACAAAATATATATACTGTTGTACTATAAATATAAATATACTGTTGTAATATAAATATACATCCTATATATACCGTTGTAAGATTAATTGAATTATACAAAAAATGTATACTGCTGTACTATAAATATAAATAGACAAAATATATATACTGTTGTACTATAAATATAAATATACAAAATACATATACTGTTGTAATATAAATATAAATATACATCCTATGTATACCGTTGTAAGATTAATTGAAATATACAAAAAATGTATACTGCTGTACTATAAATATAAATAGACAAACTACTGTATGTTGTAATATAAATCAACAGAAATAACAACAGTATTACAGTAGATACAGAACTGTACTGTAGATGTACAGTACAGTTTTATATATTTATTTTTGTTAAGTTTTATAAATTTACTTACGTGTTAGTTACCCTTGGTGCCCTTTTCCGGTCTCTGTTTTTTCCATATGCATGATAGCTCACGGTGTTTGATGGCACAACGAGGCCAGAAGTAGCTAACCAGCATTGGATAGCAGCAATTCGGTGTCCGCTCGTGTACATCGCCTTAATTCGCATGCTGAGATCCTTTGAAATCTTTTTAACAGGTATTGCTGCGAGTAGAAAGAAATACAAACACAAGAATGTATATTCGATATTTAGTCGATGTGTATTATATGTGCTGTCAATCCACAAAATGGATGGTGTATTTATACGGTAATGACTCACATTAGAGTATGCCCACTTTCAACACCTGTACCTGGTCGCCATGCATAAAAGGTCACACACTTTGCATAGCCCACCACTCCATGATCTTTATCTGAACTTGCCCTTGTCCAGATACTGTACTGCATTGTGTCACATGCTTCCATGGAGCAACCCCGGTTCTATGGACGCAAGAACCCACTCACCTCTGCCGTGCCTGTCATGCTGAAAAAGCGAAAGGCGGTTGCCATTTCCACGCCAAGGGCAAAGCGACAGGCTAAGGCCAATAAACAAAATCTTCTGCTGACCCCAAAGGTTAAGGGTTTAATTAGACGTAAGCCTCATTATGTGAAGAAGATATACGGTGATGTACTCTCGACACAAAACGATTGGCAGCCAACCCATCGAATCCGCAGACCACTTCCTCCCATATGCTTCGACGACTCTGCTGTAGCTGTCCCTGAAATCTTCATCCCATCTTCTCCACCCCCATCTTCTCCGGTTCCATCTGACGACGCTGCCGCCTCTGAAATCCACGGGTCACTGTCTCCTTTGCGCTTAGACGACTCTGCTTCTCGCCCGGAAATCCATAGGTCACTTTCTCCATCCCTCTTCGACGACGCTGCCGCTTCTCCTCTACCGGGTATCAACAGGTAAACCTCCTCCACTCTCCATCGATGCCGCTTCTGTCCATGGAACCCCCATCTCATCCTCTGTTGAACCCATCCCCCCAGATGTCCAGACGCCATGCACAAGAATCAGCTCGTTAGACCGGATGCTGAATGGGATAAGTGTGGATCTCCCCGGGAATTCTATTGTGCTGGCAAAGATAGATCTGCTTTTGGAGACCATGTTAAATGTGGAGCAATGGATGCTACAAATGGAACAACGGATGGATCAACGGATGGAGAAGATAGAGGCTGACATTGCGGGCATACATTATTTGCTCGGTGCTAATGCCCCTGTTTCCCCGACGCCAGAGCAGGGATAAAATTTGCCCCTAGATGTTAGGAACCCCCTCACTTGACCCCAACAGGGTCCGAGCAGTAATGGCGGCGAGAAAGGGTGACGCCGGCGAGGAGGGTCCTACCATTGAGCGTAATGGCGGAGAAAGCTTTGAACCGGCTAAGTCAGAATGAACAGAAACCTGGAACCCACAACTCCGGTTCTGTTCAACCTAAAGGGCTCAGATTCGGTCACCATGTAGTCCTAGTTGCGGCAGGATTGCATGGCAAATTGCGACCCTCTCGTGGCAACAGAACGGAGTCAGGGTAATGTTAAAATTCAGGTTTCTGCCATTGACTTGCATGGCAGAAAAAAAGCCACTTTGGTAATGTGCTTTTAAACTGTCTTTTGGTATCTCCGGTTCCGGGGGTCGTGCAAGGCTGATATTTTGCCACTATGGCAAGGGTCCTTCCGCATGAGGACCAGGTGAATTTCAACCCGCTCAGACCCACAGAATGGGTTATTTTACATTATATTTGCGCAATTGGCGTGGGAACTACTTAGGACCCCGGTCAAGTTCACGGGCAATTGGCGTGGGAACTTCTGTTCTAGGGCACCTAGAAATAAAATTATTTTTGCCCATAGATGTTAGGCACTGTATACCACTGTACAGTATACTGTAGAAGACACATAATGAAACGATACTGAACATGTAGAATAAATGCATAGTTTTATTTATTCGGATTTATTACACAGTATACTGTACGGCCGGAAACCATCAGCATACAGTACAATATTATCCATCGAAATCCCCCCATTAGCCGTTTTCTTTTCTGAGGAAAAACAAAAAGAAAAGTTTTAATGTACAGTAATGGTCAGACCCCTAAAGAAGTACCCAGCCAGCCCCACCAAAATAATACGGCAACAATATAGTACACACCATAGAATTTCCCATTCAGCTGGCGCTGGCGCCGGTCCACTGCCAGTCCAGCTTTCTTCATCATCCACGTCGATAATTTGCAGTGGGACTAGTCCACCTGTAGTCAGCAGGTGAGGCTGCAAATCGCTTAGGTACATGCAAGCTTCATCAAAACTGCACGCAAAATCCGACTCAGGCTCAGGGTTGTCACTGACAGTGGGACCGTCATTGGAAGCCGGTGCTGGTGCTGGTGCATTGCTTGGCAGCGACTGTCGCTTCTTAGTTGGTTTTAACATGACCCTTCGCCTTTTGCCGCCTCCATGATCATAGATACGGGAAAAATCCGGTGACACACACCAATACCCTCCAACAAATTGGGGCTCAATACGGTGAAAACAGTGATCGCTACATAACCTTTTCCTTACTGCACGCTTCCACGTATGAGGAGTTGGCGAAAATTTGTAAAAGTCATAGTTTTCGATAAAATACTGATAAATTTGAGCAACTGTTGCCATCTTATCATCTGTTGCATTAATCCCGGCCCATATCAAATACGCGTAACTTCTGTAGGGTTTTTGGAAAGCGGGCTGCACTTGAACACTCATGGCGGGTGGGTCTCTGGAGAATAGTGTAACAGAAACTGAAACTGGTCTTTGTCTTTCTTTAATATGAAAAGCCTAAATTGATACATTTTTGCAACTCTTCCTTCAGTATCAAGGCCAAGTTACAATAGCACACTGTGGTACAGTATATTTTTTAAACGAAACACCTGCAAGCCGACACATTACTGATTCGGCGCATTACAATTCATGAATTTCTGCCATCTGGCGGACACGCGAAGCATTGCAGCCTATTAAAATCTGAACCATTATCAATAAACGCATCAGCCGGGCATGACCCGTGGCTGGGAACGCAAGGTGAACGCGGCATGTGCCAGGTGAACAGCGTCGCATTCCAGGAACAAGCCAGGGACAAACCGGTGATTTGTTAGAATAAAAGCTGCCGCAGCAGTATATGTGTAACTCCGGTTCCGAAGGTCGTAGCAGGCTGAAACTCAGACCATATGGTGTCCCAGTTCCGGCATTGAGATCTGGGTAGTTTGGACCCACTGGACCAAACGGACCCTGATATTTTAATATGTTTGTATTTTTCCTATAATACTGTATCCCAAGGCAGGGATAAAACCCAGAGGAAATTCCTTTGCATACAATGAAGCATATGGTCAGAGAGGCGACCCAATGTCTAGGACCTAAGTACTGTTCAAAGGGTTTTGCCACCCTCACTGTTTACCTGAGGGTGGAGACGACTCAAACCAGAGCAGTCTGTGAGTGTCATATTGTACACCTTCCAACAAAGGGTATCCTGCCAGAAATTCCATTTGGTAGACTGGCTGGCATTCCCAATGTAAATGTGGGGCTACAGAAATGAGACCCCAGGGTCCTAGTGCACATTAGCTAACTAGCAGGAGGGCATGGATTAAAATGTGTTCCCACGTTAAAGATTGGATACAGAAAATTGTTATCCAATAGCCTGTACTTAAGGTTAAGGATAGGGTTACAAAAGATATATAAACTGTGGTCAACCCTATATCCTTGGTCTTCTGATACCATCTTGATTGTTACCTGATTGCTGGAGAATTGCTATCTGATACTTCTCATTCCCCACCCCCAAGTAAGGGTTACTTCTTGCCTGTTACTGTACTATATTGCTGTGTTCACCTATTTAAGGAATAAATATACTTTATTATACCTAAGCCTCGTTCAGTTCAACCCAGTTATTTGGTGTATTATTATAGCCTGTCACAAAGCTCCCGTCACAGCCAATAAATAAAAATAAATGTTTATGTATTCCGTAGAGATAGGCAAACACACCATGGATTACCATAGACAGAAGAAAATACACTTACTGGGGGTTTGGGGTTGAAAACTAACTTTCCTGATTGAAACAAAGTCTTTAAATAGTTCGTTGGTTGACCGGGACTTAGCCCGAAAAGTCCTGGAAAGTCCTGGAGCTCATATCGGCATGAGCCTCCAGCAGCTCCCACTCTTTCCACTCCAAATGGTGCTGAAAGTCTCACTTAGAAAATATCTGGTTCCAGACTTCAGACGCTGTCCGCTGGAAATGTTACTGAAAGTGGGACTTAGAAACGTTTCTGCTTAAAGTCCTGTAGCTCTTTCCGTGCTGTCTCCTTCAAAATATTCAAACTTTTGATGGAGAAGAGAAAGACCCCCACATAAGTGTCCCTACCACTTGCACTCAAAGTAACTATTTGGATATAAAGATCTCAAATGATCCTACAGATTCTAATATCCAGATTAAGAGAACAAAGTTATGATATAAATATCCTCTTATGTAGCACTAATACTTGGGAAAAAAATACAGTTTTATTAAACATTTGACGTCGACGATTCGTGATTTTATTTACAGTGCAGTAAAATTCCCCAATGAGAGGCTGCATATATCAAGTAACATGTGTATGTATCCAAATACCATGGATTAATTGTGTAGTTTCTGTCCACAATAATACACTAATAGGTGGAATATTTTTATTAGTAAAAAATAGATATCCATGTATAATCTATACCTCTAATTTGATGTAGTATCTTCACATCATATAACTCATCATAGATGTTTAATGTCCATAGAGGTCTAAGTCTTTAATCTTGTATTACACTTATAGCTTATATTGAAAGGTGCAATAGCATAATAACCATATAAGGATGAAGTCAAACATCAGAACTAAAATATCCTGTTATAAATTAACAGATGGTGAATTAACCATCTACATTTGCATACATGCTTTAATATTTAGAGGTGTAATAGGTCACGATAATACAATAAACTGCAGCTGTATCTCTCTATGTATAAATGGCTAGCCCATAGTATATTATTGCAACCACCTGCTTATATATAGTGCCAGTAAGGACATAAATATGCTCTTCGTCACAATATTAATAAGTGTGGAGTGTAGAAAAACGACCACAAGACTAAATATAGTCTGCATAGCATAGATACAAAATAGCATCATGTGTCCTAAAGTCTAAATAACAAACTTCAATGATCAAAACGTTACATGGAGTAACCCAAGCACACACAATTGAGTAACATTGTATTGAGCATGAAACGAAGCTTCTAATGCATGCTAATATCCAGCAAATGTTAACTAGCCTGACAACCTGACCAGCTGAGACGGCTGTATGTATCACCAGAGCAGAATAGTTTCTGCAATTAACTCCTTGTGTATAATATCACCAAGTGGTAATAGATCTGAATTGCACACTTCAGTATTCCAAGCAATATAGCACACAGATTCGTTACATAGCATTCAAAAATTCCCATGTCAATATTTATCACAGATTGAGTATCAATACTTAGCACATATAGGTAGATGTTGCAGCGTGACTGTCTGGAACAGCTGTTAATCTAGCCTGAGCAGAGTGAATCCTACAAATGATCTCCTCATATTCACGCATAAAGGCAACATCGCGATCACTGGTGCTCAGTATTGGATGACGGCACAGCACAACTTAACCAGGAGAATGAAGCTATACAACCTGATCTTGTCAGTGAGGGACAGAAAAACTACCGCAGCCTCTCATCATTGGCGCCACCGTCGTAAAACCGGAGAGGGAGAAAGTGCTACACAGGTTTTGTAAAAAAAAACATACAATTATAACCAAAGAGAACAAACCAGAAAAATACAAAGGTTACTGTGATCCAGGCAGTGGCTTCCAGAGTGTTTACTAAAACAATTATTCATATGTATAATCTAACAAACATGGAAGGTGTATCAATTTATAAGTGTGTGAAAGGGTCTTGCACATCTTGAAGTAGGTAGCAGCACATTGCTATGCATATGAAGAGAAAGGTCTACACAACCTGCAGTAATGTGGCAGCAAATTGCTGGATGTGTTGTGCAGGAATTAAAAACATATCATGGGCAGGATAGCAATCTCCTGTTAAGAGGAAACTTCACTTCACACAATTTGGTTAACGATTATGGTCACAAAACATTGCAGTTCCTATAAAGAGTGCTAATAGGAACATTACAGTACATGGTTACATAACAACCCACAGGGTGACTAATGACCTATTCATCCATTAATATATACATATTATTTGATAACTGAAATACAACTTTATAACACATCACAATTCTGTTATAAAGCTTAAAAAACATAGTTGTTTTATTGTTACATTATTAAAATATGTACAGTAATTCATATGATGTGTATGTTACTATGATTTTTTTTCTTAGAAAACATGTTACATACATAGAATTCTAAACTAATCATTTGCAGAACAGGTGTAATACAGGGTTTTTGAATCTCCCATTCAATAACAAATATTCATATCTGACAATTAAATAATACAGAGCTCAGTACGGGGGTAATGGAACAACATGACAGCAATGCAGACTTTTGTGCTACTTATACATATATAGTGAATCCCCAGACCATCTTTATATATTGGTATGCACTTTATTTGAAACTGATACTGTACAATAATATGTTCTTTGTGTCACTGTATGAGGATGGAGGTGGCACATGTAGTCTGAGCAAAGTAAAAGTGACAGAAATAGACAGATATGAAGACAATCTGGCAAATCCAATGATACAGAGCGGAACTTTCACCCATTATTCCTAATTGTGTTTGTACTTTTCCAACAACAAAATGATACAACAGTGAAGAGAATATAATTCCTTATAAATGAAATGCAAGAAGGGGAATTGTAGTAATAATTAGAGGATAAAATGCCCTTTTCTTGCAGCCTCAGAAACACAAAGTCAGAGCAGTGTTTGTGATCCAGGAGGATGAGAGACAGGGGCGGGGCTCATTGATTATAACCAATGAGAGAGAAGCTCACTCCGACCACTAACCAATCAAAGAGCAGCAGGCTCTGTATATAACTCCCGGCAGCCCCCCCGCCCCAGTATAACTTTCTGTCTCTGTGTTCCTGGATTTTACCTGCTGCAGCTGAAATGGCCGAGACCGCTCCTGCGCCTCCTCCTCCTCCAGCTGAGAGCGCCGCCAAGAAGAAGCAGCCGAAGAAAGCGGCGGGAGCCTCGAAAAGCCGCCCAGCAAAGTCCGGTCCCAGCGTGTCCGATCTTCTAGTGAGAGCTGTGTCCGCCTCTAAAGAGCGCAGCGGGGTCTCCCTGTCCGCTCTGAAGAAGGCTCTGGCTGCAGGAGGCTACGATGTGGAGAAGAATAACAGCCGCCTGAAGCTGGCTCTTAAGGGCTTGGTGAGCAAGGAAACCCTGATCCAGCTGAAAGGGAGCGGAGCCTCCGGATCGTTCAAGCTGAATAAGAAGCAGCTGGAGAGCAAGGAGAAGGCGGCCAGGAAACAGGAGGCGGGGAAACCCAAGAAGCCAGCGGCAAGGAAACAACCCGCCAAGAAGCCAGCGGCAAGGAAACAACCCGCCAAGTCCCCCAAGAAGCCCAAAAAGGCTCCTGCGGGAGTGAAGAAAAGCCCGAAAAAGGTGAAGAAACCTGCGGCCGCCAAGAAGGCAGCAAAAAGTCCGAAGAAGTCTAAAGTTGCCAAGCCCAAGAAGGCTGTGAAGAGCCCGGCGGCTAAAAAGGTTGCAAAGCCCAAAGCTGCTAAGAGTCCAGCTAAGGCCAAGGCAGCAAAGCCCAAGAGGGCAGCAGCTTCTAAGAAGTGAGACAGAGAACTTCAGCCTCTTACAAACACAAAGGCTCTTTTAAGAGCCACCACAACCCCACAAAGAGAGCTCTGCACATAATGTGTAACTTAGAATGTGTCTCCATCTTATCACATGCAATGGTTTGTTTTACACCGGAGAACAGGCAAAGAAAATAAACCTAGTATGGACACTCGGACACCAACTGGATGTGAAATGAAATAGATACAAAATCAACTCTTTAATAACCAAAATTAAAATGATGGGTTTTAATACGAGTATTAAACGCTAGGATCCTAAGGTCTGAACACTGTTCAGTGTTCTGGATCAGTAAATATGACTGATTAGTCATATGGTTTGACTAGTGATTTGCAGCTATCAGTACTTACCTAAGAGCACACCCTGTAAGATGTGTTCCTTACCTCAGATCCTTATAAGGACTGTTGTTTAGTATGTTACTTGAATCTTAGAACACACTACTACTCTAGACCCTGAACCTATACGGTTCCAGTATTGAAGGTCAGAACACCTTCAGGTCGTTGTTTTTAATACCCAATATTTTACATACTTGTTGCAGTTAATAAAGTTATGTTTTAAACCATTCATTCATCACCAGAGTGTGAACTTGGGTGCTATATTTGGGTTCTATCTCTACCCCACCTTCTGTGCATATACCCAACGCACCGTTCACCATTTACTTCTCAGTGGCAAAAGCAGGGGCTCCCCTATTGCTTTACATTAAAAGATCAGTACATTGTGGAGGTAACAATAATAGATAATTATGTAGTTAGGGTACAGTGGGTGCTAAACAATGAGCAAACAGACAGGAACCTATCAAGTATCAAGCACAAAAGTTCCCATAAAACTTCAGTTTGATCTCCGGAGGCACATGAAAGTGACGTAGGAGGGGGAGAATTACTCCACTTTCTATGTACATCATATTAAATCAGACTAGCCAGGTTTCTTTTTAGTTACGTGTGCCTATATATAGCGTACAAAAATGATTGTATGTGTATATAAGACATCTTAAACTTATATGCACAAATACCGAATATGCCTTTATCTATATTGTGACGCCTAAAAGGGATGTGGATACGTCTCCTTTATAATTCTCTATATGGAGATCACTATACGTATCTGTTAATATTGATCTACTAGCCAATTTAATTGATAATTTGGTGGCTCTGAAAAGAGCCTTTGTGTTCTGGGTGTAAATGAAGTGGGTGCAGTTAGCCTAAGCTCTCTCCCCTCTGATCCTGCGGGCCAGCTGGATGTCCTTGGGCATGATGGTGACTCTCTTGGCGTGGATAGCGCATAGGTTGGTGTCCTCGAAGAGCCCCACCAGATAAGCCTCGCTGGCCTCCTGCAGAGCCATGACGGCCGAGCTCTGAAAGCGTAGATCAGTCTTGAAGTCCTGGGCGATCTCCCGGACCAGGCGCTGGAAGGGCAGCTTGCGGATGAGCAGCTCGGTGGACTTCTGGTAGCGGCGGATCTCCCGGAGAGCCACAGTACCGGGCCGGTAGCGGTGAGGCTTCTTCACTCCGCCGGTGGCCGGAGCACTCTTTCTGGCAGCCTTGGTCGCTAGCTGCTTACGCGGAGCCTTCCCTCCGGTGGATTTCCGGGCCGTTTGCTTGGTTCGGGCCATCCTTTGCTGTGACAGTGATCCTCTCCGATCCTAACCTAACTCTGACTAAAAATCAGGAAAAGTGCTATGTATTTATAGAAGATGGATCGCTGCGATTGGCTGCTTTGTGACCCGCACCTCGCTCTGATTGGTTCTAGGAAAACCGTTGGGATTTTCAAACATCCCGCCTAATCTAAGTCCGAGATCGTCCTAATTAAGTTAGGATATATTTAGCGTCTGAAAGCAGGACAGTGAAAAAGATGTATTGTAATAACATTAGTGTTTGCACAGATCCAGCACAGAGCTCTCTGACACGGAACATGTATTTATACCAAACATACAAATGATCTTTAATCGGTAAAATGAGGGTTTTTCTTTCCCGGTTCTTTATTGGTTCATCTTCTTATAAAGTTTACATTGTGTTATTATAAACCCGAACACAAAGACACAAAGACAGCGGAGCAGCGCGGCTCTTTATCTTTATTTAAATTCGCGCAGTTCATAAATCACCACACGGTGGCAGTGGTGCTCTATAAATGGGGCTTCCCTAAATGTATACTCGCTGTCACTGCTGTGTGTTATCTGATCAGTTCCTAACGTGGATCTTTGGGTTCCCTCTAATGCTCCAGTCACATTACTTTCCTCTCACTCATAATACCAAGACTATATATTTATATACACAATCTGTTATAATTTTTTCCTATTTATTTAACTACCTCACTGCTTATGAAATATTAAATAACAATGTAAATCACACTTACAAAAGCTGATACATTTAAACATCATCGGAACTGTATATTCATATCTCCATTTTTTCTTTGTTCTCAGAAAAATATTAGCCTTTAAGCAGACTATTTAATTATGTGTTACATGTTGCTATGTTTTTACATCAATTTCCAATGTTTATCTATGTCACAATTTAGGCAGACCTGGATAGGGTATATTTCCATTGATTCAACGTGTGCGTATAATCAACACTGGCCACAGGTGACTTGTTAATAAGAAATGAGCATGCTGCTATTGCTAAACCCTGCAACACTCATTAACTGATAGCAGATACAATATCTGTGCAATACATATTAGCATACATAGGATTATATAGATTCTCATTATACCTAGACATATATTTTTATGAACTTCATTCATGCTCATTTCTTATTAAAAAGTCACCTGTGACCAGTGTTGATTAATGCTGGATTAATTGCTATATATTGCAAACTAGTGCATCACTCATCATTAGCCTTTGAAAAAGTCTTACGCAGAGACGAAACGCGTTAGGACGACACAGCGACACTACGTCATCACTGGTGGACCGGAAGCTGGCCGGTCCGGACCCCCGCTGTCTCTGGCTGTCGGTGCGGGGAGCACTTGGTTTCCTGCCTGTCTCTGGGACAATCACCTAACAGGGAGGCTCTCCATCGATGCAGCCCAGGAAAGAGTGAGGCAGATTTGGTATCTATACCGCTGACTACCCGGATGGTCTACTTGGACCTCTGCCAGTGACGGGGTGATATATATCACTATCATGCATGGCCCATAGCGTGATATTGTTTCACATTTAATATTTAAAATAATGGGGAATAGGCTCACTCACAAAGGTCATAGAATTAAGAGCATGTAGTGATATATATCACACTGTCACTGGCAGAGGTCCAAGTAGATCATCCGGGTAGTATATATACACACTAGCTGATATACCCGGCGTTGCCCGGGATTGAATTCTCCCGCTCCCCCTCTCTCTCCGCTCACCCCTATCTCCGCTCCCGCACCCACCCCATTGACACATCCTTCCGTCCCCCGTTCACACCTCCGTTCCCCCCCCCTTCACATCGGTGATGTGACTGACTGGGTGGGTGACTGAATGACTGACTGGGTGTAGGTGGGTGTGGGTGACTGAGGGAGTGACTGGGTGGGTGAATGAGTGAGTTACTGGGTGGGTGACTGAATGACTAGGTGGGTGTTGGTGACTGAATGAATGACTGGGTGGGTGACTGAGTGGTTTGGTGAATGGGTGACTGGGTGGGTGGGTGAGTGACTGTGTGGCTTGGTGAGTGACTGAGTTGGTTAGTGACTGGGTGGGTGGGTGAGTAACTGACTGACTGACTCGGTGAGTGGGTGGGTGATTGACTGGGTAAGTGACTTTTAGTTAGTGGCATCTCACATCTCTCCCCCCCTGCATGTCTCCCCCCCTGCATGTTTTCCTCCCCCCTGCATGTCTCCCCCCGTATGACCTCCTCCCACCCGCATACCTCAGGCGGCAACGGAGCCATGCAGGTAGCGGAACCTTTCAGGAGGCGGTGGAGGAAGGTTCAGAAGGTGGCAGGGTGGGTGGGAGTAACGGGGGGAGGGCGAGACACATCGCGGAATGGGAGGTGGCAGAGGAAGCTTTCGGCAGTGTGGGTGGGAGTCACGGGTGGGTGGAGAGGCGGACTGGGAGGAGCCGGAGGAAGCCGGAGGAAGCTTTCGGCAGTGTGGTTGGGGGGGGCGAGACACACCGGCCAATGAGAGCCGTGGGAGGGCGGGACACACGGGGGGGTGAGACACATAGGCCAATGAGAGCCGTGAGAGGGCGGGCGGGCGGACCGACGGAACAATCAAATTGTTTACAGGGACACAAAAACAACACTTTCAGTATATTTTATATATATCTTATTATATAAATATGTGAAAGCACTGTATGCCTGTCTGCATCTTCCTGTGTCCCTAGGGGAAATCTCATTGGTCCCTTGGGCCGCCCGCCCCCACACCTCTCATTGGCCTGAGGCGGGGTGACGATACACACACACTTACACACACACACACTCTGTTGCTTGGCCTCACTCTCCCCCGTCAGTTGGACCGCAGCTCACCTTCCACACCCCCCCACTCCTCTCCCGGTGCCCCTCCTCTCCCAGTGCCCCTCCTCTCCCGGTGCACCTCCTTTCCCGGTGCCCCTCCTCTCCCGGTGCGCCTCTTCTCCCGGTGCCCCTCACTCTCTCCCCCCTCCCCACTTCACCCAAATCCCCACGCTCCGCAACATCCCCAGCCGCAACATCACCCTCACCTCCTGCACTCCCCCTCACGTGTGTCGTCTCCTGGAGAGGGGAAGCGCGGCCCTCCTGCTCAGCAGCAAACTCCAGGCTCCTCCCCCCTCGCTCCCAACGAGGAATGGAGGGGAAGTGCGGCGCGGCCCGGGCCTCCTGCACTCCCCCTCACATGCGCCGGCTCCCGGACGGAGGGGAAGCGCGGCACAGGCCTCCTGCCACTCTTGCCGCCCCCCCCCGCCAGCTTTCCGAACTCATCTCTTGCCCCAGCCAGATGCCACGGGGTCAAGGTAAGACACCCACCGTCTCCCACCCATGCACTGTCACCCAGTCACCCACACACCCACCCAGTCACCAACACACGCACCCAGTCACCCAGTCACTTTCACCCAGTAACCCACTTTCACCCAGTCACCCACTCAGTCACCCACCCACTCAGTCACCGACCCACTCAGTCACCCACCCACTCACCCACCCACCCACTCACTCATTCACCCACCCACCCACTCACTCAGTCACCCACACACCCACTCACTCAGTCACCCACCCACCCACCCACCCACTCACTTAGTCACCCACCCACCCACTCACTTAGTCATTCACCCACTCACTTAGTCACCCACTCACTCAGTCACCCACCCACTTACTCAGTCACCCACCCACCCACTCACTTAGTCACCCACCCACTCACTTAGTCACCCACCCACCCAGTCACCAAGTCACCCAGTCACCAAGTCACCCAGTCACTTTCACCCAGTCACCCACTCACTCAGTCACCCACTCACTCAGTCACCCACTCACTCAGTCACCCACTCACTCAGTCACCCACTCACTCAGTCACCCACCCACTCACTCAGTCACCCACCCACTCACTCAGTCATCCACCCACTCACTCAGTCACCCACCCACTCACTCAGTCACCCACCCACTCAGTCACCAACCCACTCAGTCACCCACCCACTCAGTCACCCACCCATTCAGTCAGTCACCCAGTCACCCACCCATTCAGTCAGTCACCCAGTCACCCACCCATTCAGTCACCCACCCATTCAGTCAGTCACCCAATCACCCACCCATTCAGTCACCCACCCATTCAGTCAGTCACCCAGTCACCCACCCACCCATTCAGTCAGTCACCCATTCAGTCACCCACCCATTCAGTCAGTCACCCAGTCACCCACCCATTCAGTCAGTCTCCCAGTCACCCACCCATTCAGTCACCCACCCATTCAGTCAGTCACCCAGTCACCCACCCATTCAGTCAGTCACCCAGTCACCCACCCATTCAGTCAGTCACCCAGTCACCCGGGGGAAGCCCAACCCTGTCGTCCGCCCCCGCAAAATTACATCCCGGGCAACGCCGGGTCTCTCAGCTAGTATATATATATATATATATATATATATATATATATATATATATATATATATATATATATATATATATATATATATATATATATATATATATATATATATATATATATTACTGAGTTAAGTTATGGTGAGTAAAAAAAGTGACAAAAACCCTCCACAGGAAAGCAAATATAGCTGTATGCTCATCTGCATGTCTTAGGCAGGTCTGCAACCCCGCCTTTCCCCATTATCACCCAGCATACAGCACTTCGACTGCAGCAAGGGATTCTGGGAAATGACATGCAAATGAGCACACAGTGTCACTTTTTGCCTCAATAACCATTTTTAACATGGTTCCCTATAGGCTTAAGCTTGCTGCATGGTCACAGCTTTGAGCACAGCCAGGGTTAAGGTGCATACCCAGAAAACCACCCACAGACAGCTGTTTCGACCTTGATGGGTCTCATCAGTGTGGGGTTGATTTTACTGGGAATGCAAGAGAGGCTTATGGGATAGGCCAAACCATAATACTGAGTTAAGTTATGGTGAGTAAAAAAAGTGACAAAAACCCTCCACAGGAAAGCAAATATGCAAATACTGTATAACTGTATGCTCATCTGCATGTCTTAGGCAGGTCTGCAACCCCGCCTTTCCCCATTATCACCCAGCATACAGCACTTCCACTGCAGCAAGGGATTCTGGGAAATGACATGCAAATGAGTACATTTTACTGGTTGTGGGTCACCTGGGCATTAGCTGAGGTACCCCATTAACATAGGAATTCCCTCAGCTACAGGAATTTATGTTTTATCCCTGTGTCCCATTCTCCTTTCTGGGCTGTGCTGAAGCAGGGTACCCTAGTGGTGAGTCACACTTGCATTTACAAAAGGAGATATTGTCGGGACAATGTGCCTACATGCATCTGAGAATTAGGCATGATTCTCGAGTACATTTATGGGGGGACCGACAACTCCTAGGCACATTCTGTCAACGGTTCATCCGCAAACCCCCCCTTGAAACTCATACCCTAGCAAACCCTGCTTGCTGGCATGCCCGGAAAGGGAAAACACAAACACTGCTCTTATTGCATACTTACAACAGAATGGTACAATGTCACTGGGGCCAAGAGCTAACTCTCTTGGACCCTATACACGTATCAGGGGTAACCAAAATGGGCTTAACCTTTATTTTTAGAGCCTGGTTACCCCCTACCATCACACCGGCGTCTATGCAGATTCCCTGGCTGATTGTATGGAGTCTTATAACAAATATATAAAACATTACAAAGTGCACTTTAATAAAGTATGGTCTCTGGGGAACCTTATATTTATAAGGAAAATTGGATATTTGGGCTAGAAACTCAAGAGTCTGGGGGACACTGGGTTGCCCAGGTGTAATTCACCCCGCATAACAGCAAATCATGCCTGCTCGCCGGGGAGAATTAAAGGACTACCGGTAACTTTGGCCCCCGAACTCCTGCAAACAAAATGATTGCATCTCTACCCAAATACCCACCTAAAACTTGCACATAAGAAGTTTTGCCGTTCTAGGGCAAAGGAAACATGTAAACAGGAAAGCAGGGGTCATTTTATTTTCCACATGTATAATCCCTGGTCCATTGCTTATGGTGCTATGTAGCTACCAGGGACCCTACAGATTTAGGGGTAACCAGATGTACTTAAACCTTTAATGTATAGCCTGGTTACCTCACCCCGTCACAGCCTACGTCATTTCCCTACTAACGGATGAGAAAGGTAGTTAGTGATTAATGCGCTCAGCGCTGGACACTAATTATTCATATGATGCAAATAGATTCACAGAATGGGGCTAGTGAGATTAATGAAGATGTAAAGTACACTGTGGGGCCAAATGATCCCTGAAGATAAGGCTATTGAAAAATCCCCTATGTGTTCCTCATGGGGATGGTCCCTTGACTCACAAAATAACACAATGGTCAGAATAAAGTCAAATCAAAGATACTCACATATATTGCCCCAATCTGAATATCCTGAGTGGAGTTCACTTTATCTCCCGTACACGAAACACGTAGGAGGGTGCTAACCTCCGCTTGTTTTATGGATTAATAAAGGATCATTCTTCAGCTATTTCTTGGTGACCCACTCATTTGGCTGTGCGCCAGTTCTCCTTTTTCAACATTCACTAACGGATGAGGCCTTGGCCTAGGCTTCCCCTCTGTGGAAGAGAGAATCCCCAATGATCAACTACTCTATTGCCTTTCTCAAAGCATCTTTGACGCCCCTGGTCGCTGTCACGGTAGCTTATGACAAGATATAACAAACACCAAATATCTGGGTTGAACTGAACGATGCTTAGATATAATAAAATATATTTATTCCTTAAAAAGGTGAACACAGCAATATAGTACAATTAACATGCAAGAAGGTAACACTTACTTAGCGTTGGGGAATGGAGAAGTATCAGCTAGCAATTCTCCAGCAATCCGGTGACATTCAAGGTGAAATCAGAAGAACTAGAACTGTAAGTTGACACAATTTATATACCTTTGTAAACCTATTCTTAACATTGAATACAGACTATTGGTGAACAATTATCTGTATCCAATCCCTAACGTGGAAACATAGTTTAACCCATTCCCCCCAGCTAGTTAGCCCATGCGTACTGGGACTCTGATGGTCTTATTTCTGTAGCCCCATTATTAAATCAGGGGCGACGACCAGTCTACCAGATGAAGTATCTGGCAGGATATTCATTGTTTGTAGGTGTAGATATAACACTTACAAACCACTCCAGTTTGATGCTTCTCCGCCCTCAGGTAAACAGTTAGAGTGGCAGAGTCTTTTGATCAGTACTTGGTTCCTAGACTTTGGGTTGCCCCCCTGACCATTTGCATTCCTTTGTGTGAAGGAATCTGCGCGGGTTTTTATCCCCGCCTTGGAATACAATATTAAAGTTAAAACACAGACATATTAAAATATCCGGTTCCGTTAGGTCCAGTGAGTCCAAACTTTCCAGATCTTAATGCTGGAACTGGGACATCAAATGATCCAAGTTTCAGACTGCTGCGACCTTCAGGACCAGAGATTCACAAATACCACTTAAACCGTTTCATACTTTAACACAAAATTCTCCGCTGTAAAATAAATCACAGTGTGTGTGTGTGTGGTGCAGACACTGACATTATAATAAAGGAAAAGTACCTGGGTGCTCCCTCTGGATACAGTGCAATGAGGAAATAAATATATAATAAAACGTAACGACCTTATATAGTGGCTAAGGTTCGTTGCTGCTTCCGTGGTCTCTTCCTATGACTCAAAAAAACCCTGTAGGACCTATCCAGGATCCTTATTGGTAAAGAAAAAGGGGGAACACACGGGAGCACAGGTTTGAGAAATATTAAACGTATATGTTCAATGGGAATGGATCAAAAAATGCTCCTAGATTAATAGGTGCAGGGGTGGTGGTGTATAGAATATAATAATATCATAAACACTTACACGGCCTTGTGTAAGCACTCTCGCGTAAGTGTTTCTTTCCTCTTCTCCTTCTTCCTTTTTTCTTTCTTTTCCGTTCTATAGTTGTTCTTCTGCTTTCGTCCAAACGCACCTCTCTTCAATCTCTCAATGAGGTTCAATCGTAAGATGTCACCCTCGGAGCAACAAATAAATAAAATTGAGGTACAAATGATACAAAGATATAACAGGTACTGTTCAGGTGGTCATAAAGTAATTATGCAGCAAATCCTGCAAGCACTCACACGGGCAGGTGTGAGTGCGGTCCTGGCGGGGGGGGGGGGGTATCTTTATCCTCCTCCTGCGTGAAAGTTCACAAACGGAACTTTAGTCCTCCACACAATAAATCAATTGATGGGGAAAGGGAGAAAAATTATAAACAAAGCTAAAACAAAGATACTCACGCGGCCATGTGTGAGCTCACACCGTGAATAGGTATCTTTGAAGCTCCTGCTTAGGAATCCAGCGCTGCTGCCAAGCAAAGAATAGGCAGAATGAGATAATGTGAACTATATTAATCTTTAATGAACATAAACATATAAAAACAGTCTAAAAAACACTCGGTTTACACAACCAAATACGGCACGAAAGGCCAGTCCTTGCGGGAACTTGCGCAGGTAGCTCGGCTCTAAGCTGACTCTGCCCGCGTCCGGGTGTTGAGCTGTGTTCCTGCTTCCTACTCCCGACGGTGGCCACGAACATCCAAAAGGCTCTAGGGTTTTGAGCTACGCGTTTCGCCCTTGTTTGGGCTTCCTCAGGCTCAACACAAATACAACTTAAACCGTTTCATACTTTAACACAAAATTCTCCGCTGTAAAATAAATCACAGTGTGTTTGTGTGGTGCAGACACTGACATTATAATGAAACATGGGAACAGGGGAACATACACTTTCCTGACATGACAAGGTGTAAGCCACATTCCTGGACCGCAGTCCAGTTAACCCCTTGCCTCCCTGGTGAGGTCAGGGGGTAGCCATATGGGGTTCAACCCCTTTAATACCAGGCCAACCCCCCTCTCCCTCTACACTTCCCCTTTTTAGGCCCACTGGTCCTAACGGGGAGTGGGGCACTGCTGGCATCCTTAACGAACTCAGTCTCAGAGGGATAGTCCTGACGTGAAAGTCCATTAGCATTGCTGTTTTCACTACCCTTTTTGTGCTGAATAGTAAAACTCAAACTCTTGCAAGGCCAAGCTCCACCTTAGCAACTTGGCACTCACCCCTGATGCCCTCTGCAACCAACTCAGGGGGCTGTGGTCTGTGAGGACCGTGAAAGCCCTTCCATACACATAGGGCTGGAGCTTTTTGAGTGCCCACACAATGGCCAAGCACTCTTTCTCAATGGTGGCATAGGCCAATTCTCTATGGAGTAGTTTTCTGCTGAGGTACACCACAGGGTGCTCTCTGCCATCGTCCCCCACTTGGCTCAACACAGCCCCAATGCCATAGTCCGAGGCATCCGTCTGTATAAGGAAATGTTTGGTATAGTCCGGGGCAGCCAGTATGGGGGCCCCAGAAAGCGCAGTTTTCAGTGCCTGGAAAGCAGTTTCACAGGCAGGAGTCCAGGTGATAAGCACAGGCTGTTGCTTCTTAGTCAAATTAGTCAGGGGGTTGGCCACGGCGCTGTACTGTGGGACAAACTTCCTATAGTACCCTGCGGTGCCCAAAAATGCCATGACCTGTTTCTTGGTTTTTGGAACAGGCTACTGATTTATGGCTTCTACCTTTGCTGGCTCTGGTTTGAGGTGCCCTCCACCCACCCTGTGCCCTAAGTACAGGACCTCTGCCATCCCTACCATACACATAGTGGGTTTCAAGGTAAGCCCAGCCTCTCTGATCCTATACAGCACCGCAGCTACATGTCCTAAGTGGGAGTCCCAGGAATTACTGAAGATAGCGATGTCATCTAAGTAAGCCCTGGCATAGCTCTGCATCCCTTCCAGTAACCTATTGACCAGGCGTTGGAAGGTAGCCGGGGCATTCTTCATTCCAAATGGAATCACCAAAAACTCATAGAGGCCACTTGGAGTGATGAATGCTGACTTCTCTCTAGCCTCCAGGGTCAGGGGGATTTGCCAATAGCCTTTTCTCAAATCCCAAGTGGTCAGATATTTTGCCCCCGCGAGTTCATCCAGTAACTCATCCATGCGGGGCATGGGGTAGGCATCTGACACCATCCCAGCGTTGAGCAAGCGGTAATCCACACAAAACCGGGTGGTCTTGTACTTCTTAGGGACTAGAACTACCGGGCTTGCCCAAGGACTGTGGGATAAAGTAATTACCCCTAGGGTCAGCATCTCCTCTATCTCCCTTTCCATACTGGTCTTGACCTCTGTTGACACTCTATAAGCGTGCTTATGCAGTGGCTGCAGATCCCCTGTGTGCACTGGGTGTTTTGTGAGATGTGTGGTCACTGGCATGTCAGTGAAGAGGGCCATAAACTTAGCTAGCATGTCCCTGGCTTCTAGCTGCTGCCTAGCACTCAACTGTGCCCCTATCTCTACCTGCTCCACAGTGTTTCCCTGCCTAGTCTCCCCTAGGAGATCAGGCAGAGCATTGCTCGCCAGATCCTCCAGCAGTGGGCTACAAATGGCCATTACTGCTCCCATACTCGGTGCTCTGTATTCTTTCAGCATATTGACGTGATATGTCTTATGCCTCTCAGGCTCTACCTGTACAACGTAGTTGTACTCATTCACCTTTCGGATAACCGGGTACGGTCCCGACCAGGAAGCCATCAACTTGTTCTCCCGAGTGGGTTTGAGAACAAACACCTGCTGTCCTGGGATGAATTCCCTGCTACGGGCATTCCGGTCATACCATTGCTTTTGCTTGGTCTGAGCGGCCCTGAGGTGGTCCTGGGCCACCCCCATGAGCATCTCTAACCGGTCTCGGAGATCTACTACATACTGTATCACTGAAGCATCAGTAGCAGTAGCCTCCCCTTCCCATCCCTCATGGAATAGGTCCAGAGGTCCACGTACCCTTCGGCCATATAGTAGCTCGAAGGGGGAGAAGCCTGTAGATTCCTGCGGTACCTCTCGGTAGGC
Organism: Ascaphus truei; assembly: GCF_040206685.1. Classification (NCBI taxonomy): domain Eukaryota; kingdom Metazoa; phylum Chordata; class Amphibia; order Anura; family Ascaphidae; genus Ascaphus; species Ascaphus truei. The sequence goes on from NC_134500.1 coordinate 41,578,477, forward strand.
AAACAGCAAGTGCTGTAAATTAATCTCCCAGTCTTTCCCCTCCTCCTCTATAAAGGTCCGAAGCATCTGCTTCAGGGTACTGTTAAACCTCTCACATAATCCGTTTGTCTTTGGGATGGTAAGGGGTAGTGCGCCGGTGCTGTACACCGCATGCATCCCAGAGACAATGTAACAGTTTACTCATGAACTGTGACCCCTGATCGGTTAGGATCTCACTAGGGAAACCTACCCTAGAAAAAATGTTCAGCGAAACTGCTGCCACTGTCTTGGCATCAATGGTGCCAAGCGCTACCACCTCAGGGTACCGGGTGGAAAAATCCACCACCGTGAGGATGTAGCGCTTTCCTGACCTGCTAGGAATCATAAGGGGTCCTACAAGATCCATCGCTACTTTCTGGAAGGGTTCCCCTATTATAGGTAGGAGTTTCAGGGGTGCCTTCACACGGTCGCCCGCCTTACCCACTCGCTGGCAGGCATCACAAGAGCGGCAGAAAGTGCCCACATCTCGAGATGCCCCCGGCCAGTAGTAACACTGTAATAACCGGGCTTGCGTTCTGTTAACCCCCTGGTGTCCCGCTAACGGAATAGAGTGAGCTACCCGTAACAGATGCTGTCGGTACCCCTAGGGCACTACTAGCTGCCGCTTACCGGTCAATCCCTCCTCTATCCCTGGGTCCCCTTCTTCTCTATACAGTAGTCCCTTATACCATAAGCAGTGCTCAGTGCCTTCCCCTGCCTGAGATTCAGATGCCCGAAGTCTCACGCCAGCCAGGGTAGGGTCTGTCTTCACTGCCTCCCAAAACTGGGCTCCTAATTCTGGCCACCCCCCAGTCATGTCATTGTCTGGAGAATGGGGAAGGATGAGGGGAAACAGTAAGTCAGTCTGTGGTTGCAACTGCTCCTGGCTTACCTCACCGGGCTCCTCTATGCCCTACGCTAAAGTTGGTCCCAAAGGCTGGGGGACTGGCGCCGCCACCATTGCCGATGACTTGCTCCGGGTAACCGTCGCCACTGCAGCGGGTTTCGGCACTCAGTCGTGGGTGCAGGTCATCGGACCCAGATCGTTGCCAAGAAGAACTTCAGCATCCCAACCGGGTAAAACCCCCATCTCCCGCACACCCTGGCCCTTCCCCCAATCCAAAAAGATTCTGGCCACTTGCAGGAAACATGGTTCTCCGTCGACCACAGTGATCTGTATCCCAGGGCCTAGGAGTAATTCCTCTGGCCGGACCATATCAGGTCGGACCAGGGTTACTGCAGCTCCTGAATTCATCAAGCCGACTGCTTGCTGGTCCCCGACTGTGACCGGGGTGAGATGTCTGCTCCAGCCGTCCATCTGCTGCAGGTCCGCGCTGAGATGTCCTCCGCTCCTGGCTGTAGGCAAAGATGAAACCAGGACAGGTGTGGCATGGGACGTCTCACTGGGAGTTGGTTCCATGACCGGTCCGGAGTCTTTGTTGGAAGCCACCCGCACGCGGGCTACCGGCTTTGCAGCTGGGGTGCGTTGCCCCTGATGGGGTCCGCCGGAACGCAGGAGTTCCGGGCAATCTGGTCTGATGTGACCAGGGCGGTTGCAGTTGTAGCAGCGGCGCTCGTGCCGGAGCTCCCCCGCCTTCGGTGGACTGCTGCCCGCAGGCGGCCTCTGAGTCCATTGGGGGGTATTGGCAGACTTTTTGGCCGGTGCCGCCGCCACCGCCGCCTTGGCTACTGCTTTGGCGGGCATCAGGGCTCGGCTGGCCAGATAGTCGTCTGCAAGCCTCGCCGCCTTCTTGTAAGTCTTGGGCTTCTTGTCGTACACCCAAGCCCTCACCGCCGGCGGGCACTGCTGCATGAGCTGCTCCTTAAAGATGAGGTCCAGCAGGCATTGGTAAGTCCGTGCCTCATAGCTCTCCACCCAGCGTATCCCATACAAAGCCATGCGGATCACGGAGGTAACATAGGACTCCAGGGGCTGCCTCTATTCCGGACGGAATTTACCCCGGTAGGCTTCAGGGGTAAAACCGTACTGAAACAGTAACTGTTCTTTCAGGTGGTAATAGTCATCAGCATACTCATCTGGAAGCGCCATCATCGTCTGCTTAGCCAAGCCGGACAGTAAGGGGTCCAAACGTGCAACCCGATGCTGGGGAAGCACTTTGTACCGCCGACACTGTGTTTCAAAGTTCTTTAGAAAACTGTCGATCTGATCGGAACCTTCCACGAACTTGGTGAGACTGTGCTGATCCAGTTTGAGTTCATCTTTGTTGGGTTGGACAAGGGGGCAATAAGCGGGTCTGTTCACTGCCATAGTGATAAACTGCAGCCGCTCCTCCGGTGTCCCTCTGTCACCCCACGCAGTAATCAGTGCCAACATTTCAGGGGTGAACGGACTGGTAGCCGCAGCAACCAGTACCCCTCCTGTTGCACTGCTCCCGGGAGGTGCACTCGTTCCCTCCCCGAGATTCCGCCGCCCCGGCACGGGGTTCCATCCCTGATCTCCGGGTGGCTGTATAAGGGCAAGCTGAGCTGTATCCTGAGGCTCTGCAAGCCGGGCTTCATAGTCACCGATTGCGTCAACCATGTCTGCAACCTCCTGGTTCTCATAGGGCAGTCCATATTCATGGCACTTGTCCTTCAGCTGAGCTCAGGTCCTCATGTTGGATGAGCCTTCAGCCTCGCTCATGGTTCACAGTCGCAGCAGTGAGGTGGTGTTGATACTTGTGTTAACTGTTGCACTACTGTGTGTTCAATATCTTTAGTCCCAGGAACTCGCAATTCCATTCGAGTTCCCACTATATTACAGGGTCCCGCAGTACGCTGTAATACAGTTTCAGTTCAATCCCGCCGCTGCCACCAGTTAATTATACGCTTGTCACAGTAACTTATGACAAGATATAACAAACACCAAATATCTAGGTTGAACTGAACGAGGCTTAGATATAATAAAATATATTTATTCCTTAAAAAGGTGAACACAGCAATATAGTACAATTAACATGCAAGAAGGTAACACTTACTTAGGGTTGGGGAATGGAGAAGTATCAGCTAGCAATTCTCCAGCAATCCAGTGACATTCAAGGTGAAATCAGAAGAACTAGAACTGTAGGGTTGACACAGTTTATATACCTTTGTAACCCTATTCTTAACATTGAATACAGACTTTTGGTGAACAATTATCTGTATCCAATCCCTAACGTGGAAACACAGTTTAACCCATGCCCCCCAGCTAGTTAGCCCATGCGTACTGGGACTCTGTGGGTCTTATTTCTGTAGCCCCATAATTAAATCAGGGGCGACAATCAGTCTTCCAGATGAAGTATCTGGCAGGATCTTCATTGTTTGTAGGTGTTGATATAACACTTACAAACCACTCCAGTTTGATGCTTCTCCCCCCTCAGGTAAACAGTTAGAGTGTCAGAGTCTTTTGATCAGTACTTGGTTCCTAGACTTTGGGTTGCCCCCCTGACCATTTGCATTCCTTTGTGTTAAGGAATCTGCGCAGGTTTTATCCCCGCCTTGGAATACAATATTAAAGTTAAAACACAGACATATTAAAATACCCTGTTCCGTTAGGTCCAGCGGGTCCAAACTTTCCAGATCTAATGCCGGCCGGAACGGGGACATCAAATGATCCAAGTTTTAGCCTGCTGCGACCTTCAGGACCGGAGATACACAAATACCACTTAAACCATTTCATACTTTAACACAAAATTCTCCGCTGTAACATAAATCACAGTGTGTGTGTGTGTGGTGCAGACACTGACATTTTAATGAAACATGGGAACAAGGGAACATACAGTTTCCTGACATGACAAGGTGTAAGCCACATTCCTGGACCGCAGTCCAGTTAACCCCTTGCCTCCCTGGTGAGGTCAGTGGGTGGCTATATGGGGTGCAACCCCTTAAATACCGGGCCAACCCCCCTCTCCCTCTACAGTCTCTTGTCCTCTGCTTCTGCTTCACTTCTTTGAATCAGACAAGGAACCTGTACCGCAGGCCAGTATGCCATTGATTTCTGAACCCTTGCTGCAGAGACAGCTGAAATAATGAAACTCTGGTGACAGCATTTTGGCTGGGATTTCTGAGTTTTTAAAGGACAAACGTACTTGCCGGGGCATTCCCAAAGATCTGGAGGAACTTATTGCCCTCTGTATCAGAATGGACCTCCGGATATGAAAATGGCAGACCGAGTGAGACCACTCTCCAAAAACCCCAACAATTCGGTTAGCTCTCCATTTCAATACTCCTCTTACTGTACCTCGCCAAGGTGAGGAACCAATGCAATTAGGGGATGCCAAATTATCTGATCAGGAGAGAAGTAAGAGATAAACCAGGGGGCTGTGCCTGTAGTGTGGTCTCAAAGGTCATTGTGTCCGAGACTGTCCTATATCAGAACAACCCCAATGCCCAGTGAAGCTAGAGGAATATTCCTTGGACATTTCTTCTATTCTTCCTTCACCACAACCTTCATGGCTCCTCCTGCCGGTTTCACTCTTCTGGGGACCAGCCTCCATCTTCACTCAGGCTTTTGTGGATTCGGGAGCCGCAGGATATTTCGATTCCTCTACTCACTAAGGAGATTCCAGTAGCGGTAGTGGCCATTGACAGAAGACCCCTGATACCTGGGACAATCCCCCACAAAACAAATCTGTTGCTGGTTTCGGTTGGGGAACTTCACAAAGAAACACAGTCTTTTAATGTAATTTGCTCACCTTCAACTCCAATGGTCCTAGGCCTTCCCTGGTCCTGGCACCACAACCCCAAAATCGATTGGACAAGCAGTCAAGTGACAGCCTGGGGACAACATTGCCATGGATCTTGTCTTCCGGTGTAATGCACCTTCTCCGAGGTTCGCCTACGCACAGAGACTTTCACATCATGCCTTCTGGTTTTCTACCAGGACTTTTCTGATGTATTCAACAAAAAAACAGGCAGAGGAGTTACCACCACACCGACATTATGATTGTGCCATTGATCTGCTCTAAGGGGCCATCCCTCCTCAATGTCACACTTACCCCTTGTCAGAACCGGAAACCAGAGCAATGTGGGAATACATTTCAAAGAACCTCCAACGAGGGTTATTCACAAATCTAGTGCCTCCGCTGGTGCGGGTTTCTTTTTTGTTTCCATAAAAGTCACTTCTCTCAGGTCAAGTATTGATTATAGAGGCCTAAATAAATAAATTTAAAAAAAAATCTGTATACCCTACCCCTCATCCTTGAACTTTTAGACCACTTATGCAATGCTACGATCTTCACCAAACTGGATCTTCGAAGAGCATGCAATTTAATTAGGATCAGATAAGGTGATGAATAGAAGACAACCTTTTATATATGTGATGGACACTAAACATAGTTGGTCATGCCTTTCCGGTTATGCAACGCACCGGCAGTATTTCAAAACTTCATGTAATGGTTCGGGGGACCCGCTCTTCCCAGCATGTCCCTGTCACCTTGCATCCTCCACCGGCTAACCTCTCCTTACCGCCTCAATCTCTGCCTCATCCCCTCGCGGCACGATCTGTATGCTCACGCTCTGTGCGCACGCGCGGTCCCCTCACTGTGCACGCACGTTCCCGGTCCCTGGTCTCCCGTCGGGGGACTCACGCCCCTCGGCGTGCATCTGTCACCCCAGCCCCTTCCCTACCTGATTCCTCCGCTCCTCCTTCCTCTCTGACTCCTCTGCCGAACACCTCCTCCGCGATGCTTCCCCCACGCTCTGGTGGTCGCACGGTGCGCGCGCGTAACAGTGTTACAAAGGACGCGCACACCCGCTCTACTTACCAACCGTCACTGGCTCCGCCACCCGTAGGTTGCAGGCTATTTCCCTTGATTACTTCACTGTCTCCTCCCCTGCTCTCACTGACCTATCCCTGCAAGCTCCCAGACAAACCCCTGCTCCACCCCTTCCTGCTATTTGTCCTCCTTCCTTTATAACCCCACTCTGTCCTCTCTTTCCTAAACTGATTGAACCAAACCAATCAACGAGGCTCAAAATGTCCATTGGGGCACTCTGAGAGCCTGTATAAATCACACGGGCAGGGAACCGCATCAACTCGCGGTGTGAGACAGTGAATACGGTAGTAATTAGAACCCTGCGCGTGCACGTATGGAAACATAGCCGTATACACCATACTTACCACAGAAGAATTAGGGGCCTATGCAGAGAGCTGCGAGAAGCCCTATCTCGCCATTTTTTTGCCAAATATGCCTACAGCAATTTAGTAAATGGCGAAAAACTGGCGAGATGAGGAAAATCCGCCAGTTTTTGTTTCTTGAAAAAAAAACTCACCGCGCGGGTGGCGAGAAGCAATATCTCGCCAGTTTTAAAACCCGCCGTATTCAAATAGACCCGATCACAGCATCTCGGCGCTGATCGCGGCTATAAAATGGAGAGATTTTCTCCATATCACTCCGTCAACAAAAGTTGGGAAAAAGCTGGAGCTGTGCGGCGATAGGTGACATAAAATAAAAACAGGCCCTATTCCTGGCTCAGATTAATGCAGGGGAGCTCCAGAGCTGATACCCAGGAATATCAGCACCGAAGCCCCCCCCGGCATGCATCAGAGGCAGGAAAAATGCATGTACAGCCCACTTTATTACCTTAGCGGCTAACCGCTAAGGCAATGAAGGGGTTAACCCACCGTGCCAGCTTTATTGTGGGAAGCGGGGGTGGGTGAAGGGGGTATTTGGCCCTTGATGTGAGTTTAGGGCTTGCGGGGGGGGTTTCGGGTGCAATTAACCCCTTCGCGACCGTAGCAGTTAATATCGCTATGGTCATGAAGGGGTTAACCCCTCCCGCTAACCCCCCCGCAAGCACTAAACAACCACCGTTGGGGCTAATACCCCCTTCACCCACCCCCGCTACCCACAATAAAAAAAATCACACTCAGCAGACCCACAATAAATAAATAAATCTAAATAAATAAATGAAAAAAAAAAAATATATATATATATATATATATATATATATATATATAACATAGAAAAGGAAAAAGTAGGGTCAAAAAGGTGCACTCAAACACTGTATAATGAAAAATAGAAAAAAATGGACTTTATTAGCAAAAAGTATAAAAAAAACACATAAAACAGACCCACACAGATCATATAACAAATCGCTGTGTGACACAGCGTAGAAACACCAAAGAGGTACAATAGGTCTGGTAAGAACCAAAACAAGGTAACAATATGTTGTTGCAAATATACCATAACAAAACCAGGGGAAAAATATTTTTTCCCCCAGTAGTGTGACTAAGATCGGCCGATCTAATGCAATAGATAGTAATTAATATGAATGGTAAGTAAATGCAGACCACAGAAAAAATATATAATAAATATACATAAACCTCTTAATGATGGTGAGAGATGGTAAGACACACAGCTGAAAATGAATAACAATTAGACCCTATAATGTGCTACAAATCAGCTCTGTAAATTGATGCCCGGACTAAGCTGCACATATGGAATAAGCAGCAGGAGAGAAAAGTCCAAATAGTGCACTAATAGCACTCATGTAAAATCCCCAGAGATGCAGAGCTCAAAGGTAATGAGCAAAGATTCTATGAAAGTAGCCCAGGGACATGGAGCACTTCAGATAGATAGTGTACAGGGCACTGAGGAAGTCCTGTGATAAAGACCAGCGTCTCCATTAAGGCAGCAAGGAAGTCCTGTGATACAGACCAAAGTCTCATGTTATGGCATCAGCGACATCACAGAGGAGGATCTCAAGCAGTCTGGTGTTGCACACGGGTCACAGGGTGGTGGGGGTGCTGTCACAGCTCTGCTTCGACGGCCGTTTCGCCAAAAAGGCTTCTTCCGGGAGCGTACAATGTCAGCATAAACAAACACTCTTTAAAGGGCTCAGTTTTCGCGCCAAAAGTTCACTCGCGGCAAACAGCCAATAGGAATTTCTGAAAAATAGAACCGCGTCAGCTGTTGCTAAGTGAAAGCGAGCAGAACTTAGGAGGCAGTAAACCTTAAAGATACAGACATAAAAGGGCATGGGAAATAACATAATGTGATTAAAATAAGCATAATTGCTAAGCAGGGTATTGAAAAGCAAGGAGGTATGAATAAAAATTAAATAAAACTAATTTGAAGAGTAATTATATTGACAATATATTAAGGGATGTGTAATGAAATAACATATTACTAAGTGAGATACCAAATATTAATAATATTACACATAAGCATAAAGTATGGAAGATCAAAGGAGAGATGAACCATAAGGTGTGATTAAGACTTAGTGATAGATTTCTAGGGAAGGCAAGGTAAGTTGCATAAAACAAGACAGAGTCTCTAAGTGAGTAAAAAGTTAAGGAACATTGCAAAACTGAGATAGTCATTTAATTCAGTTGGAATCATGGTCCCCAATTGAACTATCCATCTGCATTCTTTTTGCAGTAGGAGCTGCTCCACATTACCGTCGCGAATGCCTATGTTGATTTTATCAATGGCAAAGGCCACCAGGGATGAAGGGTCTGAGTTGTGCACATCACGGAAATGGCGTGACACACTGGTGATTTTTTTGAAGCATGCCAGGTCTTTGGTTGCATTTTTAATGTTACGTGTGTGCTCCAGAACCCTTACACGAAGTTCCCTGGTGGTCATGCCAATGTAAATCAGGCCGCAGGGACAGTTCAGATGGTAGATGACATTCCTGGATTTACAGTTTAGAAAATAAAAGATTCTGAAGTCTCTGGTGCCTTTAGAGTTATGAAAGACATCAGTCTGCTTCATGTGTCTACACGCGGAACAATGTCCACATTTGTAGAAACCTTTTAAATTAACTTGATTGAGAAAGGTAACTTTTGGAGGGATAGTGTAATGACTCCTGACCAGCAAATTCTTTAGGTTAGGTGCTCTCCTACTAGTGAGGTTAACTCTGTCACCCAGAATAGCCCGGAGATCCTGATCTACCAAGAGTATGTCCCAATGTTTTTGAAGGATGTTTTTGAGACTGTTCCATTTGTTATTGTAAGTTCCAATGAACCTTATTGTTTTAGTTGGTGTGGGTTTGGGTTGTAATAGAGTTTGTCTGTCTAGTTTATGACTATTTTTAAGACCCCGTTTTATGGCCGATTGGCTATAACCCCTTGCCTTAAATCTTTTGCTCATTTCTATGGATTGGGTGTTAAAAGTATCCATAGTCGAGCAATTGCGGCGAAGTCTGATAAACTCACCATTGGGTATTCCCCTTATCTGGTGCGCAGGATGAAAACTGCTTGCGTGCAGTATGGTATTGCAGGATGTCGTTTTCCGAAAAATATCGGTCACTATACGGCCATCAGAAGCAACACTGATACTGAGGTCAAGGTATTTTACGTTAGTTGCACTTGAAGTATAGGTGAGCCTGATATTAATGCTGTTGTGATTCAGAACATCGATGAACTGTTTCAACAGTGATGCAGTGCCCTGCCAAAGAATGAAAATATCATCGATGTATCTCAACCACAACAGCACATGGGACGTGTACTCACTATTGGCTTCCGAAAAGACCTATTCACGTTCCCACCACCCCAGGAAAAGATTTGCATAGGAGGGCGCACATGTTGCACCCATAGCCGTTCCTCTGATCTGTAAATTATAAGTATTTTTAAATAAAAAATAATTATGTTTCAATACGAAATCCAGGAGTTGTATTAATGTGTTTGTAAGGTTAGTACTCAGGTTCTAATTTAGAAAGCTATGTAGAATGTTATTATAGATTTATACATAATTTTACACATTTTATATTCCAATTAATTTTACTGCGACGCCAAGTTCTAATTTTTAAATAAATTGTAGTTTATATATTTTTCTGTTTTGGACTCCATATATGTTGTAATATGGAGATAACATCAACGTATATGTAATCTTGAAATATGTTGTAACAATATATACACATTTATTCATAACAATTTGCATAACATCTAAATCAAGTACTAATTAGAATGTCTGATACTTGAGACATTTAATAGCACAGCTTGCACTTTAGCCAGAAATAAAGGAATATCCCTTTAAGACACTAATTAAGTGTTGATCCTATCAGTACACATGTTAGGGTATATAATCTAGCCATAGTATCATCACCAACACTCCTGAAGAAATCCTAAGGGTAGAAACGCGTAGAGTGAAGGTGATTCACAGCCAGCCCTCAGAACCGGAACTCCCGAAGTCTCACTGACGTCACATCCGCCCTGCTGGGACGCAGGAGTGAGACGCACGCTGAGAAGAGGGAAGGAAAAACTGCACCAAGATACCGGAGGCGAGATGCATTGCGTATCTAAATGCTTTTAAATAGCATACATCATGTGAGTGTAGTGTTATATTTTTAACCACTTGAATACAGTTTTTAAACAGATCGCGCTATGTTGGCTTTTCTGTGTTTAACCATTTAAGGAATACATTCCCACACCGAGGTCCCAGTCAGCTTATCATCACTGCAGACATATACCCAAAGATACCTTTACGTACACAGTATCATCCTCACACTTGTGAGTATAAATAACAGCAGACTTAAAGAAGAATACATATTTATTTGTCACAATACTGCACCATCAGTTTTATTTTTTATATCTCCACATGTTTGCGCTTCCCTTTGATCACCACGTCGCCATATTCACCTGGGATTGAGAGAGCAGTCCTGCACTGGGTCACAGCAGCATTCAAGGATTTGTTTGTATCACTTATATTTATTCAATTTATGGTTTATATGTTAATATTGGATTAACACGTGTTTAAAGCTTATAATAGAGCGCCACGTTTAATATATCACTATTTGCACTAGTACTCAGGTTCTGCATGGATATAAAGAATCTTGTGGCAAAAATGCCATCTTCATGGCGGATACAGGTATATAGTGTTTCAACGTCACAGGTGACTAATATGGTGTCGTTGTCAACAAACACATTATCCAGCATTGAGAGTATATCCATGCTGTATATAAACACACAAAAATACGTCGCTGCACCAAACCAACGGACATAGAAACACAAATTACTTGGTGCAAGCGGGAAACCGATAGAAGCCACATAAATAATCAAAAGATTATACACAGCCCCCTGTAATTGCACTCAAGGTAAGTGACAAAATAAATGTGATGTCAATAGAGGCATGAGGCAGTGAATAGCCAAATCCTAGTATAGGATACACTAACAAAAAGGTCACACTACTATATAAAATAACAAAACTTTAATAATCTATACTGTAAAAACCAACGAAACACTATAAAAAATGCATAACAGTGCATTATTAAAATCCCCAGATGTGTTGGGTAACGGTGCTTATTGAACACTATGTGTTCCAAATAGCTATGAGGTAATCAAACGCTATATACCAGGCTACAGACTAGAGGGTACAAGTATACTCAATAGAAATGGGTAATGTAGTGTAAGAATACACCTTATAGGGCCTCTATGGGTAACCACTGTGTATGATAATGAGCTTATTCTCTCCTTAGACCAGCTCAATAAGGTCACAGCTAATAGAGGACCCCAGTATTGCCCACAACTCAAACGGCGTGTCCCCAGCAATACAAATCCCTGCTGCAAGATAAATCATACAAGCAGCGGGAGCGAGAAAAGAGGACCCGCAGTATGTAAATACACCCAGCAATGATTATGCAACTAAACACAGTGTGTATTACTACGTGTGCTCAATGGTGGATATATAAACCAGGTAAAATAAGGTCAAGGTGCATAGAGAATACTATAACTGCCCGCATGGAACGTATAACACTCAGGTAAGGCACACCACCAGGGCGTAATAAAGTATCCCTGGAACGTGTAAATCAAAGCGGGTCCCAGTTGGGCGCAATACGACCTGACAAACTGGAATCTCCTGCAGCCTGTTAGCTCCGTATGTAATTGGGAGCTGCCGTTACTCCAAAACACAGATCGCGCATGCGTCAGCGTAATGACATCACAGCGTTTCCCCGACGTACGTTTCGCGCGTCATCACGCGCTTTCTCAAGGGGGAGGAGTAAGTAGCGTGAGTAATCGGGTTGTGAGACCTTTTATACCCTCCCTGGAGGGGAGGGACAAGAGACGTATGCCTAATTGAATTAAAGAGGCATAACTGGCACATATGTAGTCGTCACATAAACATAAAGGAATCGGGGAGAGGGCGAAGGGAGGGGGGGGGGAAATAAAGGGGATCCTGAGGTGAGAATAGAAACTGACACAGTCACTAATGATGGAAATAAAGGGTATATACTGTGTAGGTCAGTCCATAGCAAACACACTAGTGAGACTAAGGGCTAAGGAGGCATGTAAATGATGCACACAAGGGGTATTATGAAGGCAATAAATGAGGCTGACAGAAAAAGTATGTATAATGTCAGAAGTGTAGGAATGAACTACACTTGGCGGAGCCGCCTAAAAAGTAAAAACGACTCCTTCTACGCTAAAAATTAAATATCTGTATACCAGGATCCCTCTAACCTTGTGAAAGGAATGAGGAAAAAATGAAGCCTTCATTAAGACCATGGGGTGCCAGTGTGTTTAGACAGTGGATCCAACGGCATTCATGTTGGCGTAGCTTGATATCCCAGTTGCCCTTACGTGGGCCCCAGGGTATGTGTGATATGCCGATGAACTTGAGGCAAGAGGAATCCCCAGAATGTGCATCATTGACATGCCTTGCCACTGGTTTATCCAATTTGTTTCGCACCGACCCAAGGTGCTCTAAAATCCGAACCTTAAGTGCCCTGTGGGTTTCGCCAATGTACTGTTTACCACATGTACACTGAATAAGGTACACCACACCTGTAGTTAGTGTATAAAAGGTCTCACAACCCGATTACTCACGCTACTTACTCCTCCCCCTTGAGAAAGCGCGTGATGACGCGCGAAACGTACGTCGGGGAAACGCCGTGACGTCATTACGCTGACGCATGCGCGATCTGTGTTTTGGAGTAACGGCAGCTCCCAATTACATACGGAGCTAACAGGCTGCAGGAGATTCCAGTTTGTCAGGTCGTATTGCGCCCAACTGGGACCCGCTTTGATTTACACGTTCCAGGGATACTTTATTACGCCCTGGTGGTGTGCCTTACCTGAGTGTTATACGTTCCATGCGGGCAGTTATAGTATTCTCTATGCACCTTGACCTTATTTTACCTGGTTTATATATCCACCATTGAGCACACGTAGTAATACACACTGTGTTTAGTTGCATAATCATTGCTGGGTGTATTTACATACTGCGGGTCCTCTTTTCTCGCTCCCGCTGCTTGTATGATTTATCTTGCAGCAGGGATTTGTATTGCTGGGGACACGCCGTTTGAGTTGTGGGCAATGCTGGGGTCCTCTATTAGCTGTGATCTTATTGAGCTGGTCTAAGGAGAGAATAAGCTCATTATCATACACAGTGGTTACCCATAGAGGCCCTATAAGGTGTATTCTTACACTACATTACCCATTTCTATTGAGTATACTTGTACCCTCTAGTCTGTAGCCTGGTATATAGCGTTTGATTACCTCATAGCTATTTGGAACACATAGTGTTCAATAAGCACCGTTACCCAACACATCTGGGGATTTTAATAATGCACTGTTATGCATTTTTTATAGTGTTTCGTTGGTTTTTACAGTATAGATTATTAAAGTTTTGTTATTTTATATAGTAGTGTGACCTTTTTGTTAGTGTATCCTATACTAGGATTTGGCTATTCACTGCCTCATGCCTCTATTGACATCACATTTATTTTGTCACTTACCTTGAGTGCAATTACAGGGGGCTGTGTATAATCTTTTGATTATTTGTGTGGCTTCTATCGGTTTCCCGCTTGCACCAAGTAATTTGTGTTTCTATGTCCGTTGGTTTGGTGCAGCGACGTATTTTTGTGTGTTTATATACAGCATGGATATACTCTCAATGCTGGATAATGTGTTTGTTGACAACGACACCATATTAGTCACCTGTGACGTTGAAACACTATATACCTGTATCCGCCATGAAGATGGCATTTTTGCCACAAGATTCTTTATATCCATGCAGAACCTGAGTACTAGTGCAAATAGTGATATATCAAAAGTGGCGCTCTATTATAAGCTTTAAACACGTGTTAATCCAATATTAACATATAAACCATAAATTGAATAAATATAAGTGATACAAACAAATCCTTGAATGCTGCTGTGACCCAGTGCAGGACTGCTCTCTCAATCCCAGGTGAATATGGCGACGTGGTGATCAAAGGGAAGCGCAAACATGTGGAGATATAAAAAATAAAACTGATGGTGCAGTATTGTGACAAATAAATATGTATTCTTCTTTAAGTCTGCTGTTATTTATACTCACAAGTGTGAGGATGATACTGTGTACGTAAAGGTATCTTTGGGTATATGTCTGCAGTGATGATAAGCTGACTGGGACCTCGGTGTGGGAATGTATTCCTTAAATGGTTAAACACAGAAAAGCCAACATAGCGCGATCTGTTTAAAAACTGTATTCAAGTGGTTAAAAATATAACACTACACTCACATGATGTATGCTATTTAAAAGCATTTAGATACGCAATGCATCTCGCCTCCGGTATCTTGGTGCAGTTTTTCCTTCCCCCTTCACGGCGTGCGTCTCACTCCTGCGTCCCAGCAGGGCGGATGTGACGTCAGTGAGACTTCGGGAGTTCCGGTTCTGAGGGCTGGCTGTGAATCACCTTCACTCTACGCGTTTCTACCCTTAGGATTTCTTCAGGAGTGTTGGTGATGATACTATGGCTAGATTATATACCCTAACATGTGTACTGATAGGATCAACACTTAATTAGTGTCTTAAAGGGATATTCCTTTATTTCTGGCTAAAGTGCAAGCTGTGCTATTAAAAGTCTCAAGTATCAGACATTCTAATTAGTACTTGATTTAGATGTTATGCAAATTGTTATGAATAAATGTGTATATATTGTTACAACATATTTCAAGATTACATATACGTTGATGTTATCTCCATATTACAACATATATGGAGTCCAAAACAGAAAAATATATAAACTACAATTTATTTAAAAATTAGAACTTGGCGTCACAGTAAAATTAATTGGAATATAAAATGTGTAATATTATGTATAAATCTATAATAACATTCTACATATCTTTCTAAATTAGAACCTGAGTACTAACCTTACAAACACATTAATACAACTCCTGGATTTCGTATTGAAACATAATTATTTTTTATTTAAAAATATTTATTATTTACAGATCAGAGGAACGGCTATGGGTGCAACATGTGCGCCCTCCTATGCAAATCTTTTCCTGGGGTGGTGGGAACGTGAATACAGCAGCGGCAGCTCTTATTCGAGCAAATGCCGCTGGCTGTATGAGGCTGGGAAGCGGGTAGCCGCGGCGCACTGTGACGTCACAGTCACAGGCGCGCCCGTCTTCCCCGTCTTCCCCGGCTTCCCCAGGCTTCCCCGACACCCCTGGACATCAAATTAAGGTAAGCAGGGGTGCGGGGAAACAGAGGGGCAGAGCAGAAGCCGGGCTCGGGGTCCGGAAGGATAGTAAATTGCGCGCGAGGTGGAGGGGGGGTGCGTGTGGGAAACGCGGCGGCGCGCGGATATTACTGGCGGCAGCTGGGGTAGATCCCGGCATGCCGCCGGCATTTAGTGCGATAAAGTATGTCGCTATTGTAGGTCTTTTCGGAAGCCAATAGTGAGTACACGTCCCATGTGCTGTTGTGGTTGAGATACATCAATGATATTTTCATTCTTTGGCAGGGCACTGCATCACTGTTGAAACAGTTCATCGATGTTCTGAATCACAACAGCATTAATATCAGGCTCACCTATACTTCAAGTGCAACTAACGTAAAATACCTTGACCTCAGTATCAGTGTTGCTTCTGATGGCCGTATAGTGACCGATATTTTTCGGAAAACGACATCCTGCAATACCATACTGCACGCAAGCAGTTTTCATCCTGCGCACCAGATAAGGGGAATACCCAATGGTGAGTTTATCAGACTTCGCCGCAATTGCTCGACTATGGATACTTTTAACACCCAATCCATAGAAATGAGCAAAAGATTTAAGGCAAGGGGTTATAGCCAATCGGCCATAAAACGGGGTCTTAAAAATAGTCATAAACTAGACAGACAAACTCTATTACAACCCAAACCCACACCAACTAAAACAATAAGGTTCATTGGAACTTACAATAACAAATGGAACAGTCTCAAAAACATCCTTCAAAAACATTGGGACATACTCTTGGTAGATCAGGATCTCCGGGCTATTCTGGGTGACAGAGTTAACCTCACTAGTAGGAGAGCACCTAACCTAAAGAATTTGCTGGTCAGGAGTCATTACACTACCCCTCCAAAAGTTACCTTTCTCAATCAAGTTAATTTAAAAGGTTTCTACAAATGTGGACATTGTTCCGCGTGTAGACACATGAAGCAGACTGATGTCTTTCATAACTCTAAAGGCACCAGAGACTTCAGAATCTTTTATTTTCTAAACTGTAAATCCAGGAATGTCATCTACCATCTGAACTGTCCCTGCGGCCTGATTTACATTGGCATGACCACCAGGGAACTTCGTGTAAGGGTTCTGGAGCACACACGTAACATTAAAAATGCAACCAAAGACCTGGCATGCTTCAAAAAAATCACCAGTGTGTCACGCCATTTCCGTGATGTGCACAACTCAGACCCTTCATCCCTGGTGGCCTTTGCCATTGATAAAATCAACATAGGCATTCGCGACGGTAATGTGGAGCAGCTCCTACTGCAAAAAGAATGCAGATGGATAGTTCAATTGGGGACCATGATTCCAACTGAATTAAATGACTATCTCAGTTTTGCAATGTTCCTTAACTTTTTACTCACTTAGAGACTCTGTCTTGTTTTATGCAACTTACCTTGCCTTCCCTAGAAATCTATCACTAAGTCTTAATCACACCTTATGGTTCATCTCTCCTTTGATCTTCCATACTTTATGCTTATGTGTAATATTATTAATATTTGGTATCTCACTTAGTAATATGTTATTTCATTACACATCCCTTAATATATTGTCAATATAATTACTCTTCAAATTAGTTTTATTTAACTTTTATTCATACCTCCTTGCTTTTCAACACCCTGCTTAGCAATTATGCTTATTTTAATCACATTATGTTATTTCCCATGCCCTTTTATGTCTGTATCTTTAAGGTTTACTGCCTCCTAAGTTCTGCTCGCTTTCACTTAGCAACAGCTGACGCGGTTCTATTTTTCAGAAATTCCTATTGGCTGTTTGCCGCGAGTGAACTTTTGGCGCGAAAACTGAGCCCTTTAAAGAGTGTTTGTTTATGCTGACATTGTACGCTCCCGGAAGAAGCCTTTTTGGCGAAACGGCCGTCGGAGCAGAGCTGTGACAGCACCCCCACCACCCTGTGACCCGTGTGCAACACCAGACTGCTTGAGATCCTCCTCTGTGATGTCGCTGATGCCATAACATGAGACTTTGGTCTGTATCACAGGACTTCCTTGCTGCCTTAATGGAGACGCTGGTCTTTATCACAGGACTTCCTCAGTGCCCTGTACACTATCTATCTGAAGTGCTCCATGTCCCTGGGCTACTTTCATGGAATCTTTGCTCATTACCTTTGAGCTCTGCATCTCTGGGGATTTTACATGAGTGCTATTAGTGCACTATTTGGACTTTTCTCTCCTGCTGCTTATTCCATATGTGCAGCTTAGTCCGGGCATCAATTTACAGAGCTGATTTGTAGCACATTATAGGGTCTAATTGTTATTCATTTTCAGCTGTGTGTCTTACCATCTCTCACCATCATTAAGAGGTTTATGTATATTTATTATATATTTTTTCTGTGGTCTGCATTTACTTACCATTCATATTAATTACTATCTATTGCATTAGATCGGCCGATCTTAGTCACACTACTGGGGGAAAAAATATTTTTCCCCTGGTTTTGTTATGGTATATTTGCAACAACATATTGTTACCTTGTTTTGGTTCTTACCAGACCTATTGTACCTTTTTGGTGTTTCTACGCTGTGTCACACAGCGATTTGTTATATGATCTGTGTGGGTCTGTTTTATGTGTTTTTTTTATACTTTTTGCTAATAAAGTCCATTTTTTTCTATTTTTCATTATACAGTGTTTGAGTGCACCTTTTTGACCCTACTTTTTCCTTTTCTATGTTATATATATATATATATATATATATATATACATACATATATATATATATATATATCTCCAAACAAGAATGACCTAGGCGTAAGTAAAAACAAGAAGAAAAACAAACATAGGGTAATACGTTCAAACAATTTGTCTACTAGATGGTACGATATGCACTTACAGCAGGTAGAATAAAATCAGGCCTTGTATCCACTCTGGGATCAGGAACAATGAATGATGATCCAGGACAGCCAGCAGCAACTCATCTACAGGAACCGTATCCTCGTGTGAAGTGTCACATATAAGAAGAGAAGTGGGACACATACATAGTGTAACACAGTTTATTATAAAAGTTAATAAAAAGACAATAAAGTAAAATACTCACACTTTGTGAGTTTGGGTAAAAGCGTTTGAGAATTTGGAGCTTCTCACACTCATCAGGGGTAAGTATCCGTGGACTTATACACAGCTCCAGTAGACTCGTAACACAATGTCCTTAGAACCACATGTAATGTTACTGTCTAACTTCCAGGGGTATGGAGTCATTTGTTTAGTCACTTCCAATGTTGTCCAGTGCTTCTGAGAGCGGGGTACTATTACAGTTGTAACAAAAAAAACGTAATTAAGGGCCTTGTGTCTCTAAGACCGCACTTGATGTGCTGGTTAGTACTCACACTACTCCAGGGGTATGATGGAGTATTTTACCCCTCGATCACTCTCTCACTTGTTGGTCTGTGGATCTCTCTGCATTCACTCACTGCTCCTCTCCTCCCTGGCCATCCGCCTGCACGCGGGTGCGTGGTGACGTCACGTCTCCTCGCGAGATTACGTCTCCAAATCTCCCGGTCGCTGTGTAAGTCTGCGTCCTGTACCAACTGATTGGAGACTTGTACCGAGCAGGTACACCGATAAAAATCACTGCCAGACAGCTAGAAATTGCTGGCTAATCTCCCCAATGTCCTGTGTTCACTCTCACTATGTCAAAAACCACGCCCTACGCGTTTCTCCTTTCGGCTTCGTCAGGGGATGATCTCACTGTGTGTCCCTATTCCTGTGTAGATATACCCTCCTCCATTACGTGATTGGCTATCTAGTTAATTAGTAATTACAAAAAGCACCTCTCAAATTGAAATTCTTAATTCCGTTTTGCATAAGAAAGTGTTCTATAAGGGTTTAGCTTAATAACTAATGTTAGCAATTTAAGTGCATTTAAGTATGTTACCAACTGGTGAATAAAGCAAATATTACATCAGTCTATATACATTTGCTATCCTTACAATTACACATAAACCTCTGATTCGAACTTAATAAAGAGCAAATAAATATAATTGATTAACCATTTGTGTCTTTCAATTTGGACAGGACTCACTATAGTTAAGTATTTTTTGGAAATACCTTCTTTAGAGAGGCTATATATTTGTATACCATATTACGTACTCATACTTTTTGTTGGACAATTTTGTATAAGTATTTGTAAATGGGATATATTATTCCACATATTTTCAATATGTTACTCATAGGGGGGTGGTGTAAATGTAAAACTCGTTACGTTAATTGTAACCACTGTATGATATAATGGCATTTCAAATAGGATAATATACACTTACATTCATTCATTAATTTGATACCTTTGGGTTACTTCGTTTAGGCCCAATGCATTTTATTGAGACCAAAACTTAATATAACGACGTATTTTTTGGATATATATTGACATGATGATGACATATGTATTGTATCAAAATCTACAAATGGTTGCATATTTGCCAACTAATGCTAGGCAATAATTTATTACATGGCATATTTAATGGAGATATTATATTCAGAGCAATAGCATATATAAATATATCTTACTAATACATAACAATTCTTACACACAAGTTGGAACTTGAATTTTCCAAAGGTTGTTTAACCACATCTTTATAGTTGTATGATTACAGATCTTAATCTTATATTTGGGAGAGGGATAATTTTATCATACTGTCATCCACTTTGTTTTTTACTGATTTGGATGTTGAACATAATGTAAGACATATATTTAACACAGATATTATCTAACACAGATATTATTTAATCTCTTAGAAAAAATCCCAGGTCTATGTCAATATTGAGACCTAGCGGAGTTAATGTTTTGAGGGCATAGATCCAGTATGTTTCCTGTCTTGATATTTTGTTCACAGGGTTACCCCCTCTCCAGCTAGGTCTAATTTTCTCGATACCTACAAATTTTAGACCTTTAGGGTCCTGGCCATGGAAATCTTTAAAGTGTTTTGACACACTGTGTTGTTGTAAACCCTTTTCTATGTTTCTTACATGTTCCGCTATGCGGATTTTCAATTTTCTCGTAGTTCTCCCAATATATTGTTTATTGCAAGGGCATTGCAACAAATAGACTACAAAGCTTGAGTTACAATCGATCATGTCTTTTATGTCATAAGTGTCATTTTTGACCCTACATTTTCCTTTTCTATGTTATATATATATATATATATATATATATATATATATATATATATATATATATATATATATATTTATATATATATTTTTTTTTTTCATTTATTTATTTAGATTTATTTATTTATTATAGGTCTGCTGAGTGTGATTTTTTTTAATTGTGGGTAGCGGGAGTGAGTGAAGGGGGTATTAGCCCCAACGGTGGTTGTTTAGTGCTTGCGGGGGGGGGTAGCGGGAGGGGTTAACCCCTTCATGACCGTAGCGATATTAACTGCTACGGTCGTGAAGGGGTTCATTGCACCCGAAACCCCCCCGCAAGCCCTAAACTCACACCAAGGGCCAAATACCCCCTTCACCCACCCCCGCTACCCACAATAAAGCTGGCACGGTGGGTTAACCCCTTCATTGCCTTAGCGGTTAGCCACTAAGGTAATAAAGTGGGCTGTACATGCATTTTTCCTGCCTCTGATGCATGCCGGGGGGCGCTTCGGTGCTGATATTCCTGGGTATCAGCTCTGGAGCTCCTGCATCAATCCGAGCCAGGAAAAGGGCCTGTTTTTATTTTATGTCACCTATTGCCGCACAGCTCCAGCTTTTTCCCAACTTTTGTTGACGGAGTGATTTGGAGAAAATCTCTCCATTTTATAGCCGCGATCAGCGCCGAGATGCTGTGATCGGGTCTATTTGAATACGGCGGGTTTTAAAACTGGCGAGATATTGCTTCTCGCCACCCGCGCAGCGAGTTTTTTTTTCAAGAAACAAAAACTGGCGGATTTTCCTCATCTCGCCAGTTTTTCGCCATTTACTAAATTGCTGTAGGCATATTTGGCAAAAAACTGGCGAGATAGGGCTTCTCGCAGCTCTCTGCATAGGCCCCTAATTCTTCTGTGGTAAGTATGGTGTATACGGCTATGTCTCCATACGTGCACGCGCAGGTTTCTAATTACTACCGTATTCACTGTCTCACACCGCGAGTTGATGCGGTTCCCTGCCCGTGTGATTTATACAGGCTCTCAGAGTGCCCCAATGGACATTTTGAGCCTCGTTGATTGGTTTGGTTCAATCAGTTTAGGAAAGAGAGGACAGAGTGGGGTTATAAAGGAAGGAGGACAAATAGTAGGAAGGGGTGGAGCAGGGGTTTGTCTGGGAGCTTGCAGGGATAGGTCAGTGAGAGCAGGGGAGGAGACAGTGAAGTAATCAAGGGAAATAGCCTGCAACCTACGGGTGGCGGAGCCAGTGCCTGGAGACGGTTGGTAAGTAGAGCGGGTGTGCGCGTCCTTTGTAACACTGTTACGCGCGCGCACCGTGCGACCACCAGAGCGTGGGGGAAGCATCGCGGAGGAGGTGTTCGGCAGAGGAGTCAGAGAGGAAGGAGGAGCGGAGGAATTAGGTAGGGAAGGGGCTGGGGTGACGGATGCACGACGAGGGACCGGGAACTTGCGTGCACAGTGAGGGGACCGCGCGTGCGTGCAGAGCATGAGCCGGAGCATACAGATCGTACCGCGAGGGGATGAGGCAGAGATTGAGGTGGTAAGGAGAGGTTAGCCAGTGGAGGATGCAAGGTGACAGGGACATGCTGGGAAGAGCGGGTCCCCCGAACCGTTACATGAAGTTTTTAAATACTGCCGGTGCGTTGCATAACCGGAAAGGCATGACCAACTATGTTTAGTGTCCATCACATATATAAAAGGTTGTCTTCTATTCATCACCTTATCTGATCCTAATTAAATTGCATGCTCTTCGAAGATCCAGTTTGGTGAAGATCGTAGCATTGCATAAGTGGTCTAAAAGTTCAAGGATAAGGGGTAGGGTATACAGATTTTTTTTAAATTTATTTATTTAGGCCTCTATAATCAATACTTGACCTGAGAGAAGTGACTTTTATGGAAACAAAAAAGAAACCCGCAGCAGCGGAGGCACTAGATTTGTGAATAACCCTCGTTGGAGGTTCTTTGAAATGTATTCCCACATTGCTCTGGTTTCCGGTTCTGACAAGGGGTAAGTGTAACATCGAGGAGGGATGGCCCCTTAGAGCAGATCAATGCCACAATCATAATGTCGATGTGGTGGTAACTCCTCTGCCTGTTTTTTTGTTGAATACATCAGAAAAGTCCTGGTAGAAAACCGGAAGGCATGATGAGAAAGTCTCTGTGGGTAGCCAAACCTCGGAGAAGGTGCATTACACCAGATGACAAGATCCATGGCAATGTTGTCCCCAGGCTGTCACTTGACTGCTTGTCCAATCGATTTTGGGGTTGTGGTGCCAGGACCAGGGAAGGCCTAGGACCATTGGAGTTGAAGGTGAGCAAATTACATTAAAAGACTGTGTTTCTTTGTGAAGTTCCCCAACCGAAACCAGCAACAGATTTGTTTTGTGGGGGATTGTCCCAGGTATCAGGGGTCTTCTTTCAATGGCCACTACCGCTACTGGAATCTCCTTAGTGCGTAGAGGAATCAAGAGGAGATCCGAACATGCGTGGTCAATGAAATTTCCTGCGGCTCCCAAATCCACAAAAGCCTGAGTGAAGATGGAGGCTGGTCCCCAGAAGAGTGAAACCGGCAGGAGGAGCCATGAAGGTTGTGGTGAAGGAAGAATAGAAGAAATGTCCAAGTAATATTCCTCTAGCTTCACTGGGCATTGGGGTTGTCCTGATATAGGACAGTCTCGGACACAATGACTTTTGAGACCACACTACAGGCACAGCCCCCTGGTTTATCTCTTACGTCTCTCCTGATCAGATAATTTGGCATCCCCTAATTGCATTGGTTCCTCACCTTGGCGAGGTACAGTAAGAGGAGTGTTGAAATGGGGAGCTAACCGAATTGTTGGGGTTTTTGGAGAGTGGTCTCACTCGATCTGCCATTTTCATATCCGGAGGTCCATTCTGATACAGAGGGCAATAAGTTCCTCCAGATCTTTGGGAATGCCCCGGCAAGTACGTTTGTCCTTTAAAAACTCAGAAATCCCCAGCCAAAATACTGTCTCCAGAGTTTCATTATTTCAGCTGTCTCTGCAGCAAGGGTTCAGAAATCAATGGCATACTGGCCTGCGGTACAGGTTCCTTGTCGGATTCAAAGAAGTGAAGCAGAAGCAGAGGACAAGAGACTGTAGAGGGAGAGGGGGGTTGGCCCGGTATTTAAGGGGTTGCACCCCATATGGCCACCCCCTGACCTCACCAGGGAGGCAAGGGGTTAACTGGACTGCGGTCCAGGAATGTGGCTTACACCTTGTCATGTCAGGAAACTGTATGTTCCCCTGTTCCCATGTTTCATTATAATGTCAGTGTCTGCACCACACACACACACTATGATTTATTTTACAGCGGAGAATTTTGTGTTAAAGTATGAAATGGTTTAAGTGGTATTTGTGTATCTCCGGTCCTGAAGGTCGCAGCAGGCTAAAACTTGGATCATTTGATGTCCCCGTTCCGGCCGGCATAAGATCTGGAAAGTTTAGACCCGCTGGACCTAACGGAACAGGGTATTTTAATATGTCTGTGTTTTAACTTTAATATTGTATTCCAAGGCGGGGATAAAACCTGCGCAGATTCCTTAACACAAAGGAATGCAAATGGTCAGGGGGGCAACCCAAAGTCTAGGAACCAAGTACTGATCAAAAGACTCTGACACTCTAACTGTTTACCTGAGGGGGAAGAAGCATCAAACTGGAGTGGTTTGTAAGTGTTATATCAACACCTACAAACAATGAAGATCCTGCCAGATACTTCATCTGGAAGACTGATCGTCGCCCCTGATTTAATTATGGGGCTACAGAAATAAGACCCTCAGAGTCCCAGTACGCATGGGCTAACTAGCTGGGGGGCATGGGTTAAACTGTGTTTCCACGTTAGTGATTGGATACAGATAATTGTTCACAAATAGTCTGTATTCAATGTTAAGAATAGGGTTACAAAGGTATATAAACTGTGTCAACCCTACAGTTCTAGTTCTTCTGATTTCACCTTGAATGTCACTGGATTGCTGGAGAATTGCTAGCTGATACTTCTCCATTCCCCAACCCTAAGTAAGTGTTACCTTCTTGCATGTTAATTGTACTATATTGCTGTGTTCACCTTTTTAAGGAATAAATATATTTTATTATATCTAAGCCTCGTTCAGTTCAACCCAGATATTTGGTGTTTGTTATATCTTGTCATAAGTTACTGTGACAAGCGTATAATTAACTGGTGGCAGCGGCGGGATTGAACTGAACCTGTATTACAGTGTACTGCGGGACCCTGTAATATAGTGGGAACTCGAATGGAATTGCGAGTTCCTGGGACTAAAGATATTGAACACACAGTAGTGCAACAGTTAACACAAGTTGCAACACCACCTCACTGCTGTGACCGTGAACCATGAGCGAGGCTGAAGGCTCATCCAACATGAGGACCCGAGCTCAGCTGAAGGACAAGTGCCGTGAATATGGACTGCCCTATGAGAACCAGGAGGTTGCAGACATGGTTGACGCAATCGGTGACTATGAAGCCCGGCTTGCAGAGCCTCAGGATACGGCTCAGCTTGCCCTTATACAGCCACCCGGAGATCAGGGATGGAACCCCGTGCCGGGGCGGCGGAATCTCGGGGAGGGAACGAGTGCACCTCCCGGGAGCAGTGCAACAGGAGGGGTACTGGTTGCTGCGGCTACCAGTCCGTTCACCCCTGAAATGTTGGCACTGATTACTGCGTGGGGTGACAGAGGGACACCGGAGGAGTGGCTGCAGTTTATCACTATGGCAGTGAACAGACCCGCTTATTGCCCCCCTGTCCAACCCAACAAAGATGAACTCAAACTGGATCAGCAAGTCTCACAAAGTTCGTGGAAGGTTCCGATCAGATCGACAGTTTTCTAAAGAACTTTGAAACACAGTGTCGGCGGTACAAAGTGCTTCCCCAGCATCGGGTTGCACGTTTGGACCCCTTACTGTCCGGCTTGGCTAAGAAGACGATGATGGCACTTCCAGATGAGTATGCTGATGACTATTACCACCTGAAAGAACAGTTACTGTTTCAGTACGGTTTTACCCCTGAAGCCTACCGGGGTAAATTCCGTCCGGAATAGAGGCAGCCCCTGGAGTCATATGTTACCTCCGTGATCCGCATGGCTTTGTACGGGATACGCTGGGTGGAGGGCTATGAGGCACGGACTTACCAATGCCTGCTGGACCTCATCTTTAAGGAGCAGCTCATGCAGCAGTGCCCGCCGGCGGTGAGGGCTTGGGTGTACGACAAGAAGCCCAAGACTTACAAGAAGGCGGCGAGGCATGCAGACGACTATCTGGCCAGCCGAGCCCTGATGCCCGCCAAAGCAGTAGCCAAGGCGGCGGTGGCGGCGGCACCAGCCAAAAAGTCTGCCAATACCCCCCAATGGACTCAGAGGCCGCCTGCGGGCAGCAGTCCACCGAAGGCGGGGGAGCTCCGGCACGAGCGCCGCTGCTACAACTGCAACCACCCTGGTCACATCAGACCAGATTGCCCGGAACTCCTGCGTTCCGGCGGACCCCATCAGGGGAAACGCACCCCAGCTGCGAAGCCGGTAGCCCGCGTGTGGGTGGCTTCCAACAAAGACTCCGGACCGGTCATGGAACCAACTCCCAGTGAGACGTCCCATGCCACACCTGTCCTGGTTTCATCTTTGCCTACAGCCAGGAGCGGAGGACATCTCAGCGCGGACCTGCAGCAGATGGACGGCTGGAGCAGACATCTCACCCCGGTCACAGTCGGGGACCAGCAAGCAGTCGGCTTGATGAATTCAGGAGCTGCAGTAACCCTGGTCCGACCTGATATGGTCCGGCCAGAGGAATTACTCCTAGGCCCTGGGATACAGATCACTGTGGTCGACGGAGAGCCACAATTCCTGCAAGTGGCCAGAATCTTTTTGGATTGGGGGAAGGGCCAGGGTGTGCGGGAGGTGGGGGTTTTACCCGGTTTGGATGCTGAAGTTCTTCTTGGCAACGATCTGGGTCCGATGACCTGCACCCACGACTGAGTGCCGAAACCCGCTGCAGTGGCGACGGTTACCCGGAGCAAGTCATCGGCAATGGTGGCGGCGCCAGTCCCCCAGCCTTTGGGATCAATGTTAGCGTAGGGCGTAGAGGAGCCCGGTGAGTAAGCCAGGAGCAGTTGCAACCACAGACTGACTTACTATTTCCCGTCACCCTTCCCCATTCTCCAGACAATGACATGACTGGGGGGTGGCCAGAATTAGGAGCCCAGTTTTGGGAGGCAGAGAAGACAGACCATACCCTGGCTGGCGTGAGACTTCGGGCGTCTGAATCTCAGGCAGGGGAAGGCACTGAGCACTGCTTATGGTATAAGGGACTCCTGTATAGAGAAGAAGGGAACCCAGGGATAGAGGAGGGATTGACCGGTAAGCGACAGCTAGTAGTGCCCAGGTAGCTCACTCTATTCCGTTAGCGGGACACCAGGGGGTAAACAGAACGCGAGCCCGGTTATTACAGTGTTACTACTGGCCGGGGGCATCTTGAGATGTGGGCACTTTCTGCCGCTCTTGTGATGCCTGCCAGCGAGTGGGTAAGGCGGGCGACCGTGTGAAGGCACCCCTGAAACTCCTACCTATAATAGGGGAACCCTTCCAGAAAGTAGCGATCGATCTTTTAGGGACCCTTATGATTCCTAGCAGGTCAGGGAAGCGCTACATCCTCACGGTGGTGGATTTTGCCACCCGGTACCCTGAGGCGGTAGCGCTTGGCACCATAGATGCCAAGACAGTGGCAGCAGCTTTGCTGAACATTTTTTCTACGGTAGGTTTCCCTAGTGAGATCCTAACCGATCAGGGGTCGCAGTACATGAGTGAACTTTTACATTGTCTCTGGGATGCATGCGGTGTACAGTACCGGCGCACTACCCCTTACCATCCCCAGACAAACGGATTATGTGAGAGGTTTAACAGTACCCTGAAGCAGATGCTTCGGACCTTTATTATAGAGGCGAAGGCGAAAGACTGGGAGATTCATTTACAGCACTTGCTGTTTGCCTACCGAGAGGTACCGCAGGAATCTACAGGCTTCTCCCCCTTCGAGCTACTATATGGCCGCAGGGTACGTGGACCTCTGGACCTATTCCATGAGGGATGGGAAGGGGAGGCTATTGCTACTGATGCTTCAGTGATCCAGTATGTAGTAGATCTCCGAGACCGGTTAGAGATGCTCATGGGGGTGGCCCAGTACCACCTCATGGCCGCTCAACCAAGCAAAAGCAATGGTATGACCGGAATGCCCGTAGCAGGGAATTCCTCCCAGGACAGCAGGTGCTTGTTCTCAAACCCACTCAAACCCACTCGGGAGAACAAGTTGATGGCTGCCTGGTCGGGACCGTACCCGGTTATCCGAAAGGCGAATGAGTACAACTATGTTGTACAGGTAGAGCCTGAGAGGCAGAAGACATATCCCGTCAATATGCTGAAAGAATACAGAGCACCGAGTATGGGAGCAGTAATGGTCATTTGTAGCCCACTGCTGGAGGATCTGGCGAGCAATGCTCTTCCTGATCTCCTAGGGGAGGCTAGGCAGGGAAACACTGTGGGGCAGGTAGAGATAGGGGCACAGTTGAGTGCTAGGCAGCAGGTAGAAGCCAGGGACATGCTAGCTAAGTTTAGGGCCCTCTTCACTGACATGCCAGGGACCACACATCTCACAAAACACCCAGTGCACACAGGGGATCTGCAGCCACTGCATAAGCACGCTTATAGAGTGTCAGCAGAGGTCAAGACCAGTATGGAAAAGGAGATAGAGGAGATGCTGACCCTATGGGTAATTACTCCATCCCAGAGTCCTTGGGAAAGCCCGGTAGTTCTAGTCCCTAAGAAGGACAAGACCCCCTGGTTTTGTGTGGACTACCGCTTGCTCAACTCTGGGACGGTGTCAGATGCCTACCCCATGCCCCACATGGCTGAGTTACTGGATGAACTCGCGGGGGAAAAGTATCTGACAACTATGGATTTGAGCAAAGGCTATTGGCAAATCCCCCTGACCCTGGAGGCTAGGGAGAAGTCAGCATTCATCACTCCAAGTGGCCTCTATGAGTTTTTGGTGAAGCCATAGTTCAGTGGCCTGTTCCAAAAACCAAGAAACAGGTCATGGCATTTTTGGGCACCGCAGAGTACTATAGGAAGTTTGTCCCACAGTACAGCGCCGTGGCCAAACCCCTGACTGATTTGACTAAGAAGCAACTGCCTGTGCTTATCACCTGGACTCCTGCCTGTGAAACTGCTTTTCAGGCACTGAAAACTGCGCTTGCTGGGGCCCCCATACTGGCTGCCCCAGACTATACCAAACATTTCCTTATACAGACTGATGCCTCGGACTATGGCATTGGGGCTGTGTTGAGCAAAGTGGGGGTCGACGGCAGAGAGCACCCTGTGGTGTACCTCAGTCGAAAACTACTCCCCAGAGAGGTGGCCTATGCCACCATTGAGAAAGAGCGCTTGACCATTGTGTGGGCACTCAAAAAGCTCCAGCCCTATGTGTATGGAAGGGCTTTCACGGTCCTCACAGACCACAACCCCGAGTTGGCTGCAGAGGGCATCAGGGGAGAGTGCCAAGTTGCTAAGGTGGAGCTTGGCCTTGCAAGAGTTTGAGTTTTACTATTCAGCACAAAAAGGGTAGTGAAAACAGCAATGCTAATGGACTTTCACGTCAGGACTATCCCTCTGAGACTGAGTTCGTTAAGGATGCCAGCAGTGCCCCACTCCCCGTTAGGACCAGTGGGCCTAAAAAGGGGAAATGTAGAGGGAGAGGGGGGTTGGCCCGGTATTAAAGGGGTTGAACCCCATATGGCTACCCCCTGACCTCACCAGGGAGGCAAGGGGTTAACTGGACTGCGGTCCAGGAATGTGGCTTACACTTTGTCATGTCAGGAAACTGTATGTTCCCCTGTTCCCATATTTCATTATAATGTCAGTAAAAGTTGGAACACAGGGGGGAGCACAGGTTTGAGAAATATTAAACATATATGTTCAATGTGAATGGATCAAAAAATGCTCCTAGATTAATAGGTGCAGGGGTGGTGGTGTATAGAATATAATAATATCATAAACACTTACACGGCCTTGTGTAAGCACTCTCGCGTAAGTGTTTCTTTCCTCTTCTCCTTCTTCCTTTTTTCTTTCTTTTCCATTCCGTTGGGCTTCCTCAGGCTCAAACTAGGGCGAAACGTGTAGCTCAAAACCCTAGAGCCTTTTGGATGTTCGTGGCCACCGTCGTGAGTAGGAAGCAGGAACACAGCTCAACGCCCGGACGCGGGCAGAGTCAGCTGAGAGCCGAGCTACCTGCGCAAGTTCCCGCAAGGACTGGCCTTTCGTGCCGTATTTGGTTGTGTAAACCGAGTGTTTTTAGACTGTTTTTATATGTTTATGTTCATTAAAGATTAATATAGTTCACATTATCTCATTCTGCCTATTCTTTGCTTGGCAGCAGCGCTGGATTCCTAAGCAGGAGCTTCAAAGATACCTATTCACGGTGTGAGCTCACACATGGCCGTGTGAGCATCTTTGTTTTAGCTTTGTTTATAATTTTTCTCCCTTTCCCCATCAATTGATTTATTGTGTGGAGGACTAAAGTTCCATTTGTGAACTTTCACGCAGGAGGAGGATAAAGATACCCCCCCCCCCCCCGCCAGGACCGCACTCATACCTGCCCGTGTGAGTGCTTGCAGGATTTGCTGCATATATAGTTTATGACCACCTGAACAGTACCTGTTATATCTTTGTATCATTTGTATCTCAATTTAATTTATCTGTTGCTCCGAGGGTGACATCTTACGATTGAACCTCATTGAGAGATTGAAGAGAGGTGCGTTTGGACGAAAGCAGAAGAACAACTATAGAACGGAAAAGAAAGAAAAAAGGAAGAAGGAGAAGAGGAAAGATACACTTACGCGAGAGTGCTTACACAAGGCCGTGTAAGTGTTTATGATATTATTATATTCTATACACCACCACTTCTGCACCTATTAATCTAGGAGCATTTTTTGATCCATTCCCATTGAACATATACGTTTAATATTTCTCAAACCTGTGCTCCCCGTATGTTACCCTTTTTCTGTACCAATAAGGACCCTGGATATGTTATGGATTACAGGTATTTTCTGGCATATAATGCATAATGAATACAGGTCACAGGCACATATATACATAGTATCATTATAAGGCCTAGTATAGCTTAGAGTATACTGTTAAAATCCTGGTTTTCTTGTCTTAGAAATAATAGCTTGTTTTGCTCAGAAGTGGCAGGATATTGGGACATGTTACATAGACATAAAAGGGGAACTAACACCGGTAAACAGGCCGTGGTTTTAACGGTAACTTACGACATATATCATACGTCACTAACTGTAATTCCTAGATCGTAAACATCATACGTCACAAACCACAGAGCATGGACACATGACACGTGATACACGTACGCAGCAAACAATGCACTCTATAATAGGTTTGCCCGACTCCATGTTAGACCAGAGAGAGAACCGAACTTAGGTGTGAAGTCACACAGATGAGACTTGAGCTGGGACTGGCTGACCTATCGTAATATCTTTTGGTTTGTGAGTATTGACAATGCATATCTAGTTATAATCTCTGCATAGTTAGGAATGGATTGGTAACATACTGTAACTGCTAGCCATTAGCTTATAAGAAGCTTGTTGTGATATTTCTGATATTTCTGATATTTCTGAATATTGTTGTGATACAATAAATGATAAACCTTTTCTTATACAAACTCTGAGTAACCTTTCTTTATAATAATCTCACTATACCCTCCATAATATCATAATATGTGAGAGTGTGGCCGAGACTTTTTCAAGTGCAACATTGTGGTTTGTGTTCTCTGCTTAGTGCAGGATATAACTTACCATAAGGCGACACTTGATAAAGGAAGGTAGGTTTCTGAACCCAGATTAGATAGGTCCTCCGGTTTTTTTTTGAGTCATAGGAAGAGACCACGGAAGCAGCAGCGAACCTTAGCCACTATATAAGGTTGTTACGTTTTATTATATATTTATTTCCTCATTGCACTATATCCAGAGGGAGCGCCCAGGTACTTTTCCTATATTATAATGTTAGTGTCTGCACCACACACACACACACTGTGATTTATTTTACAGCGGAGAATTTTGTGTTAAAGTATGAAACGGTTTAAGTGGTATTTGTGAATCTCTGGTCCTGAAGGTCGCAGCAGTCTGAAACTTGGATCATTTGATGTCCCAGTTCCGGCATTAATATCTGGAAAGTTTGGACTCACTGGACCTAACGGAACTGGATATTTTAATATGTCTGTGTTTTAACTTTTTATATTGTATTCCAAGGCGGGGATAAAAACCCGCGCAGATTCCTTCACACAAAGGAATGCAAATGGTCAGGGGGGCAACCCAAAGTCTAGGAACCAAGTACCGATCAAAAGACTATGCCACTCTAACTGTTTACCTGAGGGCGGAGAAGCATCAAACTGGAGTGGTTTGTAAGTGTTATATCTACACCTACAAACAATGAAGATCCTGCCAGATACTTCATCTGGTAGACTGGTCGTCGCGTAGAGGAAGTTCCAGGGGAGCGTCGCCGTATGCACATAAAAAGAAAAAAACAGTGGATAGTGTAATATTGTAAAAAACAATAAAAAGTGAAAGTGAATAACGAATTCCTACTCACAAAAGTAGCAGGAATATAGGCATGTGAGTGAATAATACTCTGTGATGCAGCTCGTTCCGGAGGTTTGGTATATGGGTCAGCACATCTTGGAAAAATAGAAAACAGCCATAGTGTAGATGGAAATAAACTTTATCTAATAAGTAAGTCAATTGGAGGCTTACGGCTTTAGAAGGAAATACAGCATTGGGGATGTTATCTCAGATGCAGCATAGGTCGTCTCGTCTGCTTCTACCCGCTGGCGGCGTCCGCGAACGTCACTTCCGGATCGTGACATCACTTCCTGCCGGAGCTAAGGATCGTGAGAGTTCCCTTGCTTCTTTCCCTCCTCTACCAAGATGGCGGCGGAAGCCCGACTCGACGCGTTTTGACGTGATGACGTCTTCTTCAGGAGTGGCTTATGGGTACTGACAGCTCGGTATATATACCTACTACCTTGCTGTGATAGGTGCTTTACTTATTGACGGCGCAATTGTAAATAACGTTATCCAATCCATACAATAAACAGACTAATACATGTTCACACTATAAGTTAAGACAATAGCAATAAAATAGCATATAGGTCACAATAAGTAAACTAATAAATATATGCACACTATAAGATAATATCAATAAAATAGCTTATAGGTCACATAGTCTAATGTTAAAAATCTTATTCTAAAATCAACAAACTAATGTATATACACACTGTTGATTAATACAATACTAATAAAATAGCTAATTGTATAACAATTAAAAAGTATAAAAACGTGTTGATGCTGCCCCCAAACAGCATGAACACTAAAGGGTCTAATGCATATTACAAATCCAATATAGCAAATTCGACGATTGATGCACTCTGGTGGTGATAAGATGAGAAAGAAACATATTAAGAGATGAACATAATAGAATACAATAAATATAATAAAATTTATTTAATAAACTCATCTAAAAATATCTATAATAATAAAACAGCTAAAAACCAATTTACAAAAATGCTTTAAAATCAAATTCAGCATTCAAACCATTAGGAACCAATGTTTTTAATGTGTAAATCCAAAAGGATTCCCTTTTAGTTAATTCCAATTCTCTGTCACCCCCTCTCCAATGGGGGTGGACCTGTTCAATTGCACTGAATTTAAAACCTGTAAGATCACAATTATGTTTTATAATGAAATGCTCAGATAAAAGATGTGTTAAAACATTGCGTCTGATATTACCAATATGTTCAAGAATTCTGATGTTTATTTGTCTTTTTGTTTTCCCAACATATTGTAACCCACAAGGGCATTCTATGAGGTAGATGATATGATTACTCCTACATGTAATGTGTTTCTTAATAGAAAACTTCTTTTTAGTGTTATTGGAAACAAACTCATATTTATCTGTAGCCCTATATCTGCAAGCTTTGCACGTAGTGCAACCAAAAAAAACATTTATTGTTGGTAACCATCTATTACTAGAGAGATTTTTTGGGAGAGCACTTGGAGCAAACTTGTCTTTGAGTGTCCTCGCTCTTTTGAAGATGATTACTGGTTTGTCTGGAACATTGTCACCGATAATACCATCATTTTTTACAATATGCCAGTACTTATTTACAATATTGATGATTTTCCCGGCTTGCCTATTATAGTTTGTAATAAAAGAAAAATTAAAATCTTTCATGATTTTTTTATCATTAATTTTATTACTTCCATCTTTCAACAGATCATCCCTTTTGATATTATTAACCTTTTCTAAAGCTGAATCTAAAATCTGACTATCATAATGTTTATCATAAAATCTAGTTTCTAAAAACTTACTTTGAATTTTAAAATTGGCTTCATCGGTGCAATTTCTTTTTAATCTCCTAAATTGTCCGTAAGGTACATTTTTCAGCCAACTAGGGTGGTGACAACTTGTAGGTAAAATATAATTATTTTTATCCACCTCTTTAAAATAAGTCATAGTCTTAATGGCCCCCTGTTCAATATAAATAGACAAATCTAACAAATTAATTCTCTCTTTACTATAGTTACAGGTAAACTTAAGATTCAAATTATATATATATTATATATATTAACGATAATAATCTGAATCTTAAGTTTACCTGTAACTATAGTAAAGAGAGAATTAATTTTTTAGATTTGTCTATTTATATTGAACAGGGGGCCATTAAGACTATGACTTATTTTAAAGAGGTGGATAAAAATAATTATATTTTACCTACAAGTTGTCACCACCCTAGTTGGCTGAAAAATGTACCTTACGGACAATTTAGGAGATTAAAAAGAAATTGCACCGATGAAGCCAATTTTAAAAATCATAAGTAAGTTTTTAGAAACTAGATTTTATGATAAACATTATGATAGTCAGATTTTAGATTCAGCTTTAGAAAAGGTTAATAATATCAAAAGGGATGATCTGTTGAAAGATGGAAGTAATAAAATTAACGATAAAAAAATCATGAAAGATTTTAATTTTTCTTTTATTACAAACTATAATAGGCAAGCCGGGAAAATCATCAATATTGTAAATAAGTACTGGCATATTGTAAAAAATGATGGTATTATCGGTGACAGTGTTCCAGACAAACCAGTAATCATCTTCAAAAGAGCGAGGACACTCAAAGACAAGCTTGCTCCAAGTGCTCTCCCAAAAAATCTCTCTAGTAATAGATGGTTACCAACAATAAATGTTTTTTTTGGTTGCACTACGTGCAAAGCTTGCAGATATAGGGCTACAGATAAATATGAGTTTGTTTCCAATAACACTAAAAAGAAGTTTTCTATTAAGAAACACATTACATGTAGGAGTAATCATATCATCTACCTCATAGAATGCCCTTGTGGGTTACAATATGTTGGGAAAACAAAAAGACAAATAAACATCAGAATTCTTGAACATATTGGTAATATCAGACGCAATGTTTTAACACATCTTTTATCTGAGCATTTCATTATAAAACATAATTGTGATCTTACAGGTTTTAAATTCAGTGCAATTGAACAGGTCCACCCCCATTGGAGAGGGGGTGACAGAGAATTGGAATTAACTAAAAGGGAATCCTTTTGGATTTACACATTAAAAACATTGGTTCCTAATGGTTTGAATGCTGAATTTGATTTTAAAGCATTTTTGTAAATTGGTTTTTAGCTGTTTTATTATTATAGATATTTTTAGATGAGTTTATTAAATAAATTTTATTATATTTATTGTATTCTATTATGTTCATCTCTTAATATGTTTCTTTCTCATCTTATCACCACCAGAGTGCATCAAT
Source organism: Ascaphus truei (assembly GCF_040206685.1). Classification (NCBI taxonomy): domain Eukaryota; kingdom Metazoa; phylum Chordata; class Amphibia; order Anura; family Ascaphidae; genus Ascaphus; species Ascaphus truei. Next base: position 41,613,922 of record NC_134500.1, read on the forward strand.
CGTCGAATTTGCTATATTGGATTTGTAATATGCATTAGACCCTGGAGTGTTCATGCTGTTTGGGGGCAGCATCAACATGTTTTTATACTTTTTAATTGTTATACAATTAGCTATTTTATTAGTATTGTATTAATCAACAGTGTATATGTTTGTTGATTTTAGAATAAGATTTTTAACATTAGACTATGTGACCTATAAGCTATTTTATTGATATTATCTTATAGTGTGCATATATTTATTAGTTTACTTATTGTGACCTATATGCTATTTTATTGCTATTGTCTTAACTTATAGTGTGAACATGTATTAGTCTGTTTATTGTATGGATTGGATAACGTTATTTACAATTGCGCCGTCAATAAGTAAAGCACCTATCACAGCAAGGTAGTAGGTATATATACCGAGCTGTCAGTACCCATAAGCCACTCCTGAAGAAGACGTCATCACGTCAAAACGCGTCGAGTCGGGCTTCCGCCGCCATCTTGGTAGAGGAGGGAAAGAAGCAAGGGAACTCTCACGATCCTTAGCTCCGGCAGGAAGTGACGTCACGATCCGGAAGTGACGTTCGCGGACGCCGCCAGCGGGTAGAAGCAGACGAGACGACCTATGCTGCATCTGAGATAACATCCCCAATGCTGTATTTCCTTCTATAACCGTAAGCCTCCAATTGACTTACTTATTAGATAAAGTTTATTTCCATCTACACTATGGCTGTTTTCTATTTTTCCAAGATGTGCTGACCCATATACCAAACCTCCGGAACGAGCTGCATCACAGAGTATTATTCACTCACATGCCTATATTCCTGCTACTTTTGTGAGTAGGAATTCGTTATTCACTTTCACTTTTTATTGTTTTTTACAATATTACACTATCCACTGTTTTTTTCTTTTTATGTGCATACGGCGACGCTCCCCTGGAACTTCCTCTACACTATTGCTGCAAGACTTCTGGAACAGTCTTTTGTCGGGGTCGAGTGATAAGTTGTTTTTGCCTTTATTTCACTGTTATTAATATATTTCACTGTTCATTATTTGAATTTTGTTATCACTGCACTATTTTTTGCATAATATTTTCACTGCTTGTGGTATAGTAGAGCGCCATCTAGTGTTTTTTTCACATAGACTGGTCGTCGCCCCTGATTTAATAATGGGGCTACAGAAATAAGACCATCAGAGTCCCAGTACGCATGGGCTAACTAGCTGCAGGGAATGGGTTAAACTATGTTTCCATGTTAGGGATTGGATACAGATAATTGTTCACCAATAGTCTGTATTCAATGTTAAGAATAGGTTTACAAAGGTATATAAATTGTGTCAACCTACAGTTCTAGTTCTTCTGATTTCACCTTGAATGTCACCGGATTGCTGGAGAATTGCTAGCTGATACTTCTCCATTCCCCAACGCTAAGTAAGTGTTACCTTCTTGCCTGTTAATTGTACTATATTGCTGTGTTCACCTTTTTAAGGAATAAATATATTTTATTATATCTAAGCATCGTTCAGTTCAACCCAGATATTTGGTGTTTGTTATATCTTGTCATAAGCTACCGTGACAGCGACCAGGGGCGTCAAAGATGCTTTGAGAAAGGCAATAGAGTAGTTGATCATTGGGGATTCTCTCTTCCACAGAGGGGAAGCTTAGGCCAAGGCCTCATCCGTTAGTGAATGTTGAAAAAGGAGAACTGGCACACAGCCAAATGAGTGGGTCACCAAGAAATAGCTGAAAAATGATCCTTTATTAATCCATAAAACAAGCGGAGGTTAGCACCCTCCTACGTGTTTCGTGTACGGGAGATAAAGTGAACTCCACTCAGGATATTCAGATTGGGGCAATATATGTGAGTATCTTTGATTTGACTTTATTCTGACCATTGTGTTATTTTGTGAGTCAAGGGACCATCCCCATGAGGAACACATAGGGGATTTTTCAATAGCCTTATCTTCAGGGATCATTTGGCCCCACAGTGTACTTTACATCTTCATTAATCTCACTAGCCCCATTCTGTGAATCTATTTGCATCATATGAATAATTAGTGTCCAGCGCTGAGCGCATTAATCACTAACTACCTTTCTCATCCGTTAGTAGGGAAATGACGTAGGCTGTGACGGGGTGAGGTAACCAGGCTATACATTAAAGTTTTAAGTACATCTGGTTACCCCTAAATCTGTAGGGTCCCTGGTAGCTACATAGCACCATAAGCAATGGACCAGGGATTATACATGTGGAAAATAAAATGACCCCTGCTTTCCTGTTTACATGTTTCCTTTGCCCTAGAACGGCAAAACTTCTTATGTGCAAGTTTTAGGTGGGTATTTGGGTAGAGATGCAATCATTTTGTTTGCAGGAGTTCGGGGGCCAAAGTTACCGGTAGTCCTTTAATTCTCCCCGGCGAGCAGGCATGATTTGCTGTTATGCGGGGTGAATTACACCTGGGCAACCCAGAGTCCCCCAGACTCCTGAGTTTCTAGCCCAAATATCCAATTTTCCTTATAAATATAAGGTTCCCCAGAGACCATACTTTATTAAAGTGCACTTTGTAATGTTTTATATATTTGTTATAAGACTCCATACAATCAGCCAGGGAATATGCATAGACGCCGGTGTGATGGTACGGTGTAACCAGGCTCTAAAAATAAAGGTTAAGCCCATTTTGGTTACCCCTGATACGTGTATAAGGGTCCAAGAGAGTTAGCTCTTGGCCCCAGTGACATTGTACCATTCTGTTGTAAGTATGCAATAAGAGCAGTGTTTGTGTTTTCCCTTTCCGGGCATGCCAGCAAGCAGGGTTTGCTAGGGTATGAGTTTCAAGGTTTTTTTTTGCGGATGAACCGTTGACAGAATGTGCCTAGGAGTTGTCGGTCCCCCCATAAATGTACTCGAGAATCATGCCTAATTCTCAGATGCATGTAGGCACATTGTCCCGACAATATCTCCTTTTGTAAATGCAAGTGTGACTCACCACTAGGGTACCCTGCTTCAGCACAGCCCAGAAAGGAGAATGGGACACAGGGATAAAACATAAATTCCTGTAGCTGAGGGAATTCCTATGTTAATGGGGTACCTCAGCTAGTGCCCAGGTGACCCACAACCAGTAAAAGGGTTGTGGGTACCTTAACTGTATATAAGGTTGAGGGGGGACTCTGAGAGTCCAGACTGAGTCCAAAAGATAGTGTGTGGGGAATAAGGCAGATAGAAATAAAACTACAACATATTTCCCTGTCTGTCCCCTCTACCCAAAGACTCAGAAGTATAGTGAAATATACTTTATTAAATGTAATGTGTTCTTTACAATCGGAACGATGTCCAAACAGGTGCCCAAGCTAACCCGTATGTATGTATGTATGTATGTATGTATGTATGTATGTATGTATGTATGTGTATATATATATATATATATATATATATATATATATATATATATATATATATATATATATATATATATATATATATACTGGACACCAAATATATATATATATATACTAGCTGAGAGACCCGGCGTTGCCCGGGATGTAATTTTGCAGGGGCGGACGACAGGGTTGGGCTTCCCCCGGGTGACTGGGTGACTGACTGAATGGGTGGGTGACTGGGTGACTGACTGAATGGGTGGGTGACTGAATGGGTGGGTGACTGGGAGACTGACTGAATGGGTGGGTGACTGGGTGACTGACTGAATGGGTGGGTGGGTGACTGGGTGACTGACTGAATGGGTGGGTGACTGAATGGGTGGGTGACTGGGTGACTGACTGAATGGGTGGGTGACTGAATGGGTGGGTGACTGAATGGGTGGGTGACTGGGTGACTGACTGAATGGGTGGGTGGGTGACTGGGTGACTGACTGAATGGGTGGGTGACTGAATGGGTGGGTGACTGGGTGACTGACTGAATGGGTGGGTGATTGGGTGACTGACTGAGTGGGTGGGTGACTGAGTGGGTGGGTGACTGAGTGGGTGGGTGACTGAGTGGGTGGGTGACTGAGTGGGTGGGTGACTCAGTGAGTGGGTGGGTGACTGAGTGAGTCGGTGGGTGACTGAGTGAGTGGGTGGATGACTGAGTGAGTGGGTGGGTGACTGAGTGAGTGGGTGACTGGGTGACTGGGTGAAAGTGACTTGGTGACTGGGTGGGTGGGTGGGTGACTGGGTGGGTGGGTGTGTGGGTGACTGGGTGGGTAGGTGTGTGGGTGACTGAGTGAGTGGGTGGGTGACTGAGTGGGTGACTAAGTGAGTGGGTGGGTGACTAAGTGAGTGGGTGGGTGACTGAGTGAGTGGGTGGGTGGGTGACTGAGTGTGTGGGTGGGTGACTGAGTGAGTGGGTGGGTGAGTGGGTGGGTGACTGAGTGGGTGGGTGAGTGAGTGGGTGACTGGGTGAAAGTGGGTGACTGGGTGAAAGTGACTGGGTGACTGGGTGACTGGGTGACTGGGTGCGTGTGTTGGTGACTGGGTGGGTGTGTGGGTGCCTGGGTGACAGTGTGTGGGTGGGAGACGGTGGGTGTCTTACCTTCACCCCGTGGCATCTGGCTGGGGCAAGAGGTGAGTTCAGGAAGCTGGCGGGGGAGGGGGGCAAGAGTGGCAGGAGGCCCGTGCCGCGCCTCCCCTCCGTCCGGGAGCCGGCGCACGTGAGGGGGAGTGCAGGAGGCCCGGGCCGCGCCGCACTTCCCCTCCGTTCCTCGTTGTGAGCGAGGGGGGAGGAGCCTGGAGTTTGCTGCATAGCAGGAGGGCCGCGCTTCCCCTCTCCAGGAGCCGACACACGTGAGGGGGAGTGCAGGAGGTGAGGGTGATGTTGCGGCTGGGGATGTTGCGGAGCGTGGGGATTTGGGTGAAGTGGGGAGGGGGGAGAGAGTGAGGGGCACCGGGAGAAGAGGCGCACCGGGAGAGGAGGGGCACCGGGAGAGGAGGGGCACCGGGAGAGGAGTGGGGGGGTGTGGAAGGTGAGCTGCGGTCCAACTGACGGGGGAGAGTGAGGCCAAGCAACAGAGTGTGTGTGTGTGTGTGTGTGTGTGTGTGTGTTGTGTGTGTGTGTGTGTGTGTGTGTGTGTGTGTGTGTGTGTGTGTGTGTGTGTGTGTGTGTGTGTGTGTGTGTGTGTGTCGTCACCCCGCCTCAGGCCAATGAGAGGTGTGGGGGCGGGCGGCCCAAGGGACCAATGAGATTTCCCCTAGGGACACAGGAAGATGCAGACAGGCATACAGTGCTTTCACATATTTATATAATAAGATATATATAAAATATACTGAAAGTGTTGTTTTTGTGTCCCTGTAAACAATTTGATTGTTCCGTCGGTCCACCCGCCCGCCCTCTCACGGCTCTCATTGGCCTATGTGTCTCACCCCCCCGTGTGTCCCGCCCTCCCACGGCTCTCATTGGCCGGTGTGTCTCACCCCCCCCCCCCCACCACACTGCCGAAAGCTTCCTCCGGCTCCTCCCAGTCCGCCTCTCCACCCACCCGTGACTCCCACCCACACTGCCGAAAGCTTCCTCTACCACCTTCCGTTCCGCGATGTGTCTCGCCCTCCCCCCGTTACTCCCACCCACCCTGCCACCTTCTGAACCTTCCTCCACCGCCTCCTGAAAGGTTCCGCTACCTGCATGGCTCCGTTGCCGCCTGAGGTATGCGGGTGGGAGGGGGTCATGCGGGGGGAGACATGCAGGGGGGAGGAAAACATGCAGGGGGAGACATGCAGGGGGGGAGACATGCAGGGGGGAGACATGCAGGGGGGGAGAGATTTGAGATGCCACTAACTAAAAGTCACTTACCCAGTCAATCACCCACCCACTCACCGAGTCAGTCAGTCAGTTACTCACCCACCCACCCAGTCACTAACCAACTCAGTCACTCACCAAGCCACACAGTCACTCACCCACCCACCCAGTCACCCACTCACCAAACCACTCAGTCACCCACCCAGTCATTCATTCAGTCACCAACACCCACCTAGTCATTCAGTCACCCACCCACCCAGTAACTCACTCATTCACCCACCCAGTTACTCACTCAGTCACCCACACCCACCTCCACCCAGTCAGTCATTCCGTCACCCGCACCAACCCAGTCAGTCATTCAGTCACCCGCCCAGTCAGTCACATCACCGATGTGAAGGGGGGGGGGGGGGACTGAGGTGTGAACGGGGGACGGAAGGAGGTGTCAATGGGGTGGGTGCGGGAGCGGAGATAGGGGTGAGCGGAGAGAGAGGGGGAGCGGGAGAATTCAATCCCGGGCATCGCCGGGTATATCAGCTAGAGTGTATATATACTACCCGGATGATCTACTTGGACCTCTGCCAGTGACGGTGTGATATATATCACTACAAGCTCTTAATTCTATGACCTTTGTGAGTGAGCCTATTCCCCATTATTTTAAATATTAAATGTGAAACAATATCACGCTATGGGCCATGCATGATAGTGATATATATCACCCCGTCACTGGCAGAGGTCCAAGTAGATCATCCGGGTAGTCAGCGGTATAGATACCAAATCTGCCTCACTCTTTCCTGGGCTGCATCGATGGAGAGCCTCCCTGTTAGGTGATTGTCCCAGAGACAGGCAGGAAACCAAGTGCTCCCCGCACCGACAGCCAGAGACAGCGGGGGTCCGGACCGGCCAGCTTCCGGTCCACCAGTGATGACGTAGTGTCGCTGTGTCGTCCTAACGCGTTTCGTCTCTGCGTAAGACTTTTTCAAAGGCTAATGATGAGTGATGCACTAGTTTGCAATATATAGCAATTAATCCAGCATTAATCAACACTGGTCACAGGTGACTTTTTAATAAGAAATGAGCATGAATGAAGTTCATAAAAATATATGTCTAGGTATAATGAGAATCTATATAATCCTATGTATGCTAATATACAGTGTTCGACAAACCTATACATTTGCTCGCCCCGGGCGAGTGGATTTAACCCCCGGGCGAGTAAATATTGGCCCAAGCAGCACACGTTTGGTACTAGGTGGCGAGTAGATTTTTTGGTGATTTGTCAACCACTGCTAATATATATTGCACAGATATTGCATCTGTTATTAGTTAATGAGTGTTGCAGGGTTTAGCAATAGCAGCATGCTCATTTCTTATTAACAAGTCACCTGTGGCCAGTGTTGATTATACGCACACGTTGAATCAATGGAAATATACCCTATCCAGGTCTGCCTAAATTGTGACATAGATAAACATTGGAAATTGATGTAAAAACATAGCAACATGTAACACATAATTAAATAGTCTGCTTAAAGGCTAATATTTTTCTGAGAACAAAGAAAAAATGGAGATATGAATATACAGTTCCGATGATGTTTAAATGTATCAGCTTTTGTAAGTGTGATTTACATTGTTATTTAATATTTCATAAGCAGTGAGGTAGTTAAATAAATAGGAAAAAATTATAACAGATTGTGTATATAAATATATAGTCTTGGTATTATGAGTGAGAGGAAAGTAATGTGACTGGAGCATTAGAGGGAACCCAAAGATCCACGTTAGGAACTGATCAGATAACACACAGCAGTGACAGCGAGTATACATTTATTGAAGCCTCATTTATAGAGCAGCACTGCCACCGTGTGGTGATTTATGAACTGCGCGAATTTAAATAAAGATAAAGAGCCGCGCTGCTCCGCTGTCTTTGTGTCTTTGTGTTCTGGTTTATAATAACACATGTAAACTTTATAAGAAGATGAACCAATAAAGAACCGGGAAAGAAAAACCCTCATTTTACCGATTAAAGATCATTTGTATGTTTGGTATAAATACATGTTCCGTGTCAGAGAGCTCTGTGCTGGATCTGTGCAAACACTAATGTTATTACAATACATCTTTTTCACTGTCCTGCTTTCAGGCGCTAAATATATCCTAACTTAATTAGGACGATCTCGGACTTAGATTAGGCGGGATGTTTGAAAATCCCAACGGTTTTCCGAGAACCAATCAGAGCGAGGTGCGGGTCACAAAGCAGCCAATCGCAGCGATCCATCTTCTATAAATACCTAGCACTTTTCCTGATTTTTTAGTCGAATTGATATTTGAGACACAGTCGACTTGAGTCTTTTCATTGAGATTCATTCATTCATTGAACTGACCGGAGAGGCTGATGACTCCTCGAGTGGGTCACTTCCCATCACAGCGCCCGCCGCCGACACCACTTTCCAGAGTTTCAGTCGGGGATGTATTGACTGGCCCGTTTGGAGAGCCGCCGCTGCCACGTGGGGGAGAGCCGCCGCTGCCACGTGGGGGAGAGCCGCTGCTGCCACGTGTGGGAGAGCTGCTGCTGCGACGTGGGTCATTGCCCATCGCTTTGCTTTATAGCTTTATTGCACTGTATGCTGAGTTCTGTGTGCAGTACTGAGCCCAGAGCTCCGACTTGCTGTGACCCCCGGCCTTGCCCCCCCCCCCTGCCTAGTGCTGTGCCCCCCCCTGTTTAGTGCAGTGCCCCCCCCTGTGCTCTGTGCCCCCCCCGTGCTCTGTGCCCCCCCCAGTGCTCAGTGCCCCCCCCCCTGTGCGCTGTGCTGAGCCCCCCTGTGCTCTGTGCTGTGCCCCCCTGCGCTCTGTGTTGTGCCCCCCTGCGCTCTGTGTTGTGCCCCCCTGCGCTCTGTGCTGTGCCCCCCTGCGCTCTGTGCTGTGCCCCCCTGCGCTCTGTGCTGTGCCCCCCTGCGCTCTGTGCTGTGCCCCCCTGTGCTCTGTGCTGTGCCCCCCTGCGCTCTGTGCTGTGCCCCCCTGTGCTCTGTGCTGTGCCCCCCTGTGCTCTGTGCTCCCCCCTGTGCTCTCTGCTCCCCCCTACGCTCTGTGCTGTGCCCCCCCTGCGCTCTGTGCTGTGCCCCCCCTGCGCTCTGTGCTGTGCCCCCCCTGCGCTCTGTGCTGTGCCCCCCCTGAACTTGGTGCCGTGCCCCCCCTGAACTTGGTGCCGTGCCCCCCCCTGCGCCGTGTGATTTTGCTCCCTGCGTTGCGTGCTTTGGGCCGTGTGCTCACCGCCGTGCGTGTGTGTGGCTCTGATTTGGGCCGTGTGCCCGCCGCCGTGCGGGTGCGTGGCTCTGATTTGGGCTGTGTGCTCGCCGCCGTGCGGGTGCGTGGCTCTGATTTGGGCTGTGTGCTCGCCGCCGTGCGGGTGCGTGGCTCTGACTTGTGCCGTGTGCTCGCCGCCGTGTGCGTGGCTCTGATTTGTGCAGTGTGCTTGCCGCCGTGCGTGTGGCTCTGATTTGTGCCGTGTGCCCGCCGCCGTGCGGGTGCGTGGCTCTGGTCTGCGCCTTATTATGGCAGAGGCAAATGTGCCACCTATGGAGACTGCAATACATGATGCTGCAGAAGACATGGACTACACTTTAGTGAAGAAGAGAGGGCGAGCAAACTCTGATAGCTCCAATGGTTCTTCCCCTCCATCGGTAGCAAAGACAAAGATGCAGAAGCACAAGGAAGACCAAGGCATCAAAACATCAAACCGCTTCGAGCCACTTGCTAATGCCGATGACTGCTCAGGGCCCAGGTGCAACGATGAAGAGACTGCACTCCCACCCAAAAAGATTCGCATACCACCGGTAATGGTTAGGAATATGAAGACCCACAAGGACCTTGTCGACATCCTCACCGAGCACTGCACTTCCCCGTTTGTAGTTAAACCACGGGCGAACCACGCAAAGATCACTACCACAACTGTGGACGACTACCGGAGCTTAACGGACTGCTTTTCAAAGCAGGGCATAGAATACTACACCTTCCCACTGACGCGCCTAAAGCCCCAGAAATTTGTAATTCGCGGCTTACCAGCAAACGCCTCCGTGGGGGATATTTCCCACGACCTCGCGGAACATGGACTTCCAGTCAAGAGCGTAGCCCAATTGACATCCCCGGTGGACAAGACCAAGAAGTTCCCTTTGTTTATTGTCACACTGGCAGAAACCCCTGAGAGCCAGCCTGCAGATCTTACCAAGATTACCAAGCTCTGTAGCTGTGTGGTAACCACAGAAGCGCCAAAGGGCAGAAAAGGCCCAACCATGTGTTTCAACTGCCAACGGCTCGGGCATACCTCTGCATTCTGCCACCAGAAGCCACGCTGTGTGTGTTGTGGAGAGAACCACAACTCCAAGGAATGCCCACGAGATAGGAAGAAGGAGCCGGCGACATATGCAAACTGCAAAGGCCCACACCCGGCAAGCTACCGTGGTTGCCCGTACCTCACAAAAGCAAAGCAAGAGGAACGGGAAAAGCGGACACCCCACCTGATGGAGCAGGCACCAAGGAAGACACCCACTACTCAATACCAGCTTCCCCGCCTGGCGCCGGAGAGACAGAGGACCACAGAACACCTGATCCCAGACCTAGGCACGGCATCCACCCAGAGGATGCAAAACCCAGACGGACAGACCTACGCGGAAACTCTCAGGACACCATCCACCAACCCCGTTGAGGCGGCCAACCCGGACCCCGCAGGCGGAACCGCAAGCCCAACAAACTGGCTAGAGATCATCCTTAAAATAGCGAGCGCTATTGCGAGAATGGATATTCACCCCATTGTGACAATGATAGCGAATCTCATCCCGGCCCTTCTCAGGAGCACAGAAACTAACCACCATGGCAGCAACATCTAAACGCAGTTCTGTCATCGTGATGTGGAATGCAAATGGTATCAGCAAGAAGACAGATGAACTCCTTCACCTGATGGAATCGAGGAATGTATGCGCAGCTCTGCTCTCGGAGACCCACCTTCAAGGAAACCAAAAACTAAGCCTGGCGAACCACAGGGTATACCGTACCGACCGGGCAACAGGAGCCAGAGGTGGTGGGACGGCTGTGATTGTTAACATACGGGTCAGCCATAATGAGATTGCACTACCACCCCTCCGGAGTATTGAAGCCACTGGAGTACAGGTAAAGACTGCAACAGGACCACTGCGACTAATTGCCACCTACTGCCCCCCTAAGGTGAAGCTACATTTGGGAGACTTGGAAGCTCTGCTGGACTCCACTGTCCCAACCATCATCGGGGGAGACCTAAATGCCAAACACCGGTGCTGGAACTCAAGGACAGCAAACTCCAGAGGACAAGCTCTTCTTGCTTACTCAAAGGAGAGTGACTTTGTAGTGGCTGGCCCTACAGAACCCACCCACTACCCAGGCACTGCAAGCCACACACCGGATGTCCTGGACATTGTCTTACTGAAGAACGTGAAACATTCTGTCCAGTTGGAAACCCTGGCGGAACTGACCTCAGACCACAACCCAGTTACCATTACTGTTGGCGACGAGATGGAAACCCACCAGCAAACACCCAGGTACAACTTCACCAGGGCGAACTGGAGCCTGTACAAAGAAGAGTTGAGCAACATCACAAACCCCCGCCCCTTGGACACCAACGGAGACATTGATGATGCTGTTAACACCTTTACTACCGCAGTCCAACATGCAATAGAGCACAGCGTCCCGAAACAGATGCCCAAACGCTGCTCCATCTACGACCTACCGAGCGGGATCAAGCAAGCGATTGCTGAGAAAAACAGGGCCCGACGCCAGTGGCAGAAGTTCCGCACACCTGACCTTCTGGTAAAGTACAACTCACTTGCCAGACTACTGCGACAGCAAATCAGCCAACACCGGGGGGAGAGGTGGGAGGCCGCAGCAGCCAAGCTGAAGGAATCCGACAACTCTGTTTGGAGAATGACCCGACGCCTGACCGGGAAGAAGGAGCCTAATCCACCGATCCAGGGCCAGACCCACCTGGCATGTAGCAACAAGGACAAGGCAGAGGTTCTCGCTGACACACTGGAGACAACTTTTAGGCCTAACCAAGCCAGCAAAATAGCACGGGAAGTTGAGCAAGGAGTTAACAGGCATCTTACCGAGCACCTACCAGAGACCGAAGCGGAAACCCTTGAAGGATGCACCAGGACTGAGATAATGCAACTTGCAGAAAAGCTGGCAAATGGCAAAGCACCAGGAAGTGACGGAATTACCAACCTGGCCATCAAGAAGCTTCCGCCGGCAGCCATGGAATGCCTCACAGAAATCTTCAATGCATGCATGCGGCTCCAGCACTTTCCTCAATCCTGGAAGGAAGCCAAGGTCATTGTATTTCCAAAGCCTGGAAAACCACGGAGGGATCCTGCAAACTACCGTCCGATAAGCCTGCTCTCTGGACTGTCGAAACTCCTGGAGAAAGTTATTCTTACGCGCCTCCGCCACTTTGCCTCTGGTAAAAACATTCTACTAAAGGAGCAATTTGGATTCCGGAAGGACCACTCAACCAACCATCAGCTGCTGCGAGTCGTTGACATAATAAGCCATGGATTCAACATCCACAAATCAACTGGAGTTGTCTTCTTGGACGTGGCCAAAGCGTTTGACAGAGTTTGGCATGAAGGACTACTGCACAAAATGATCAACCTGAAATTCCCAAACTACCTGATTAAGCTGACTGCAAGCTACTTGCGGGAGCGCACATTCCACGTGGCTGTGCGGGAAGAGCTCTCAACAACACGCCCCATCCGCGCTGGCGTGCCACAGGGATCAGTCCTGGGACCTTTCCTTTTCAACCTCTTCATGAATGACATCCCCACAGACCTCCACAAGACTCAACTGGCACTCTACGCAGACGATGTGGCAGTCATCTCCCAGTCCTTCAGAGAGAAAGAAGTAGCTAAGAACATCCAGAAAGCACTAGACATGCTATCAACATGGTACAGCGACTGGCAAGTAGGACTGAACTCCAGCAAGACTACAGCTACACTGTTTACCAAAAAGAGGATCAAGGCACACCCGCCAATCACCCTCAACGGAGAGGCTGTCAAATGGGAGCCAAACAGCTCTTACCTAGGTGTAATCCTAGATAGCAAACTAAGCTGGAGAAACCACATTGAGAAGATTCAACAGAAGGCAACAACCAAGCTGGCAGCACTGTACCCTCTGCTGAAGACAAGGACCATGCCCATCAAGAGCAAAGTCAATGTGATCAAGGCGATCATTAGACCCACAATGACATACGCCTCCCCGGTGTGGAGTGGTTGCCACCAACATCAAAGATCATCTCTCCAAAAATTACAGAACAAGGCGCTGCGGATTGCGTCCAACGCTCCACTTCCTACAAGAATAGCAGACCTTCATAGGGAACTGGGTATCGAGATGTTAGATGAACATCTAAAGAAGCTCAACAAGAAATTCTACAAGGAACTGGACCAGAACTCAAACCCGCTGATCAAGAAGCTTGCTGCGATCTCTGCAAACCCATTTGACCGCTACCCACGACCCATCACAGCGCTGAACCTGTGAAACCAACTCAACTGTGGCAAGTAACACAGATCAAGAAGCTTCCTAAAGAGTGCGACAATACACTCAACAAGAGAATTTGGAGTAATGAGGCTCAAGCCTCGGTATCCAATATCACCACTGACAGATTTAATCTGTCAGTCAGAACAGAACGGTCAGTGATTTTTTAGTCAGAGTTAGGTTAGGATCGGAGAGGATCACTGTCACAGCAAAGGATGGCCCGGACCAAGCAGACCGCCCGGAAATGCACCGGAGGAAAGGCTCCGCGTAAGCAGCTAGCGACCAAGGCTGCCAGAAAGAGCGCTCCGGCCACCGGCGGAGTGAAGAAGCCTCACCGCTACCGGCCCGGTACTGTGGCTCTCCGGGAGATCCGCCGCTACCAGAAGTCCACCGAGCTGCTCATTCGCAAGCTGCCCTTCCAGCGCCTGGTCCGGGAGATCGCCGAGGACTTCAAGACTGATCTACGCTTTCAGAGCTCGGCCGTCATGGCTCTGCAGGAGGCCAGCGAGGCTTATCTGGTGGGGCTCTTCGAGGACACCAACCTATGCGCTATCCACGCCAAGAGAGTCACCATCATGCCCAAGGACATCCAGCTGGCCCGCAGGATCAGAGGGGAGAGAGCTTAGGCTAACTGCACCCACTTCATTTACACCCAGAACACAAAGGCTCTTTTCAGAGCCACCAAATTATCAATCAAATTGGCTAGTAGATCAATATTAACAGGTTCCTGTCTGTTTGCTCATTGTTTAGCACCCACTGTACCCTAACTACATAATTATCTATTATTGTGACCTCCACAATGTACTGATCTTTTAATGTAAAGCAATAGGGGAGCCCCTGCTTCTGCCACTGACAAGTAAATGGTGAACGGTGCTTTGGGTATATGCACAAAAGAAGGTGGGGTAGAGAACCCAAATATAGCACTCAATTTCACACTCTGGTGATGAATGAATGGTTTAAAACATAACTTTATTAACTGTAACAGGTATGTAAAATATTGGGTATTAAAAACAACGACCTGAAGGTGTTCTGACCTTCAATACTGGAACTGTATAGGTTCCGGGTCTAAAGTAGTGTGTTCTATGAGATTCAAGTAACACACTAAACAACAGTCCTTATAAGGATCTGAGGTAAGGAACAAATCTTACAGGGTGTGCGCTTAGGTAAGTACTGATAGCTGCAAATCACTAATGGCAAACACTGGCCTAGTGTGAATACCTGTTTACACTAATGAGGCGAGGTCTCTTTTCACCACATTATAGTAGTATCCTCACTTGCTGATTTGGATATCTATCTATATAGTGCGCTGTGCCAACGAGGCAGACCAGGCTAGGATCTGGGTTGATACAGCAACTACACTGATTGTAGCTCTACGGTAGTCCGTTACAGTGACCACATGACTGATTCCTTGGGGACAGTAGTTGATTTATCCACTAGTCCACCACTGCTTGTTACACACTGAGGTTTACTCGCAGTCATATTTACTGATCCAGAACACTGAACAGTGTTCAGACCTTAGGATCCTAGCGTTTAATACTCGTATTAAAACCCATCATTTTAATTTTGGTTATTAAAGAGTTGGTTTTGTATCTATTTAATTTCACATCCAGTTGGTGTCCGAGTGTCCATACTAGGTTTATTTTCTTTGCCTGTTCTCCGGTGTAAAACAAACCATTGCATGTGATAAGATGGAGACACATTCTAAGTTACACATTATGTGCAGAGCTCTCTTTGTGGGGTTGTGGTGGCTCTTAAAAGAGCCTTTGTGTTTGTAAGAGGCTGAAGTTCTCGGTCTCACTTCTTAGAAGCTGCTGCCCTCTTGGGCTTTGCTGCTTTGGCCTTAGCTGGACTCTTAGCAGCTTTGGGCTTTGCAACCTTTTTAGTCGCCGGGCTCTTCACAGCCTTATTGGGCTTGGCAACTTTAGACTTCTTGGGATTTGCCAGATTGTCTTCATATCTGTCTATTTCTGTCACTTTTACTTTGCTCAGACTACATGTGCCACCTCCATCCTCATACAGTGACACAAAGAACATATTATTGTACAGTATCAGTTTCAAATAAAGTGCATACCAATATATAAAGATGGTCTGGGGATTCACTATATATGTATAAGTAGCACAAAAGTCTGCATTGCTGTCATGTTGTTCCATTACCCCCGTACTGAGCTCTGTATTATTTAATTGTCAGATATGAATATTTGTTATTGAATGGGAGATTCAAAAACCCTGTATTACACCTGTTCTGCAAATGATTAGTTTAGAATTCTATGTATGTAACATGTTTTCTAAGAAAAAAAATCATAGTAACATACACATCATATGAATTACTGTACATATTTTAATAATGTAACAATAAAACAACTATGTTTTTTAAGCTTTATAACAGAATTGTGATGTGTTATAAAGTTGTATTTCAGTTATCAAATAATATGTATATATTAATGGATGAATAGGTCATTAGTCACCCTGTGGGTTGTTATGTAACCATGTACTGTAATGTTCCTATTAGCACTCTTTATAGGAACTGCAATGTTTTGTGACCATAATCGTTAACCAAATTGTGTGAAGTGAAGTTTCCTTTTAACAGGAGATTGCTATCCTGCCCATGATATGTTTTTAATTCCTGCACAACACATCCAGCAATTTGCTGCCACATTACTGCAGGTTGTGTAGACCTTTCTCTTCATATGCATAGCAATGTGCTGCTACCTACTTCAAGATGTGCAAGACCCTTTCACACACTTATAAATTGATACACCTTCCATGTTTGTTAGATTATACATATGAATAATTGTTTTAGTAAACACTCTGGAAGCCACTGCCTGGGTCACAGTAACCTTTGTATTTTTCTGGTTTGTTCTCTTTGGTTAAAATTGTATGTTTTTTTTTACAAAACCTGTGTAGCACTTTCTCCCTCTCCGGTTTGACGACGGTGGCGCCAATGATGAGAGGCTGCGGTAGTTTTTCTGTCCCTCACTGACAAGATCAGGTTGTATAGCTTCATTCTCCTGGCTAAGTTGTGCTGTGCCGTCATCCAATACTGAGCACTAGTGATCGCGATGTTGCCTTTATGCGTGAATATGAGGAGATCATTTGTAGGATTCACTCTGCTCAGGCTAGATTAACAGCTGTTCCAGACAGTCACGCTGCAACATCTACCTATATGTGCTAAGTATTGATACTCAATCTGTGATAAATATTGACATGGGAATTTTTGAATGCTATGTAACCATTCTGTGTGCTATATTGCTTGGAATACTGAAGTGTGCAATTCAGATCTATTACCACTTGGTGATATTATACACAAGGAGTTAATTGCAGAAACTATTCTGCTCTGGTGATACATACAGCCGTCTCAGCTGGTCAGGTTGTCAGGCTAGTTAACATTTGCTGGATATTAGCATGCATTAGAAGCTTCGTTTCATGCTCAATACAATGTTACTCAATTGTGTGTGCTTGGGCTACTCCATGTAACGTTTTGATCATTGAAGTTTGTTATTTAGACTTTAGGACACATGATGCTATTTTGTATCTATGCTATGCAGACTATATTTAGTCTTGTGGTCGTTTTTCTACACTCCACACTTATTAATATTGTGACGAAGAGCATATTTATGTCCTTACTGGCACTATATATAAGCAGGTGGTTGCAATAATATACTATGGGCTAGCCATTTATACATAGAGAGATACAGCTGCAGTTTATTGTATTATCGTGACCTATTACACCTCTAAATATTAAAGCATGTATGCAAATGTAGATGGTTAATTCACCATCTGTTCATTTATAACTGGATATTTTAGTTCTGATGTCTGACTTCATCCTTATATGGTTATTATGCTATTGCACCTTTCTATATAAGCTATAAGTGGAATACAAGATTAAAGACTTAGACCT
Source organism: Ascaphus truei (assembly GCF_040206685.1). Taxonomy (NCBI): domain Eukaryota; kingdom Metazoa; phylum Chordata; class Amphibia; order Anura; family Ascaphidae; genus Ascaphus; species Ascaphus truei. The sequence continues at coordinate 41,631,060 of NC_134500.1, forward strand.
CTATGGACATTAAACATCTATGAGGAGTTATATGATGTGAAGATACTACATCAAATTAGAGGTCTAGATTATACTTGGATATCTATTTGTTACTAATAAAAATATTCCACCTATTAGTGTATTATTGTGGACAGAAACTACACAATTAATCCATGGTATTTGGATACCTACACATGTTACTTGATATATGCAGCCTCTCATTGTTGAATTTTACTGCACTGTAAATAAAATCACGAATCGTCGACGTCAAATGTTTAATAAAACTGTATTTTTTTTCCAATTATTAGTAAAACATAAGAGGATATTTATATCATAACTTTGTTCTCTTAATCTGGATATTAGAATCTGTAGGATCATTTGAGATCTTTATATCCAAATAGTTACTTTGAGTGCAAGTGGTAGGGACACTTATGTGGGGGTCTTTCTCTTCTCCATCAAAAGTTTGAATATTTCGAAGGAGACAGCACGGAAACAGCTACAGGACTTTAAGCAGAAACGTTTCTAAGTCCCACTTTCAGTAACATTTCCAGCGGACAGCGTCTGAAGTCTGGAACCAGATATTTTCTAAGTGAGACTTTCAGCACCATTTGGAGTGGAAAGAGTGGGAGCTGCTGGAGGCTCATGCCGATGTGAGCTCCAGGACTTTCCAGGACTTTTCGGGCTAAGTCCCGGTCAACCAACGAACTATTTAAAGACTTTGTTTCAATCAGGAAAGTTAGTTTTCAACCCCAAACCCCCAATAAGTGTATTTTCTTCTGTCTATGGTAATCCATGGTGTGTTTGCCTATCTCTACGGAATACATAAACATTTATTTTTATTTATTGGCTGTGACGGGAGATTTGTGACAGGCTATAATAATACACCAAATAACTGGGTTGAACTGAACGAGGCTTAGGTATAATAAAGTATATCTATTCCTTAAATAGGTGAACACAGCAATATAGTACAGTAACAGGCAAGAAGTAACACTTACTTGGGGTGGGGAATGAGAAGTATCAGATAGCAATTCTCCAGCAATCAGGTAACAATCAAGATGGTATCAGAAGACCAAGGATATAGGGTTGACCACAGTTTATATATCTTTTGTAACCCTATCCTTAACCTTAAGTACAGGCTATTGGATAACAATTTTCTGTATCCAATCTTTAACGTGGGAACACATTTTAATCCATGCCCTCCTGCTAGTTAGCTCATGCGCACTAGGACCCTGGGGTCTCATTTCTGTAGCCCCACATTTACATCAGGAATGCCAGCCAGTCTACCAAATGGAATTTCTGGCAGGATACCCTTTGTTGGAAGGTGTACAATATGACACTCACAGACTGCTCTGGTTTGAGTCGTCTCCGCCCTCAGGTAAACAGTGAGGGTGGAAAAACCCTTTGAACAGTACTTAGGTCCTAGACATTGGGTCGCCTCTCTGACCATATGCTTCATTGTATGCAAAGGAATTTCCTCTGGGTTTTATCCCTGCCTTGGGATACAGTATTATAGGAAAAATACAAACATATTAAAATATCAGGTTCCATTTGGTCCAGCGGGTCCAAACTACCCAGATCTCAATGCCGGAACTGGGACACCATATGGTCTGAGTTTCAGCCTGCTACGACCTTCGGAACCGGAGTTACACATATACTGCTGCGGCAGCTTTTATTCTAACAAATCACCAGTTTGTCCATGGCTTGTTCCTGGAATGCGACGCTGTTCACCTGGCGCATGCCGCGTTCACCTTGCGTTCCCAGCCACGGGTCATGCCCGGCTGATGCGTTTATTGATAATGGTTCAGATTTTAATAGGCTGCAATGCTTCGCGTGTCCGCCAGATGGCAGAAATTCATGAATTGTAATGCGCCGAATCAGTAATGTGTCGGCTTGCAGGTGTTTCGTTTAAAATATATACTGTACCACAGTGTGCTATTGTAACTTGGCCTTGGCCTTGAGACTGAAGGAAGAGTTGCAAAAATGTATCAATTTAGGCTTTTCATATTAAAGAAAGACAAAGACCAGTTTCAGTTTCTGTTACACTATTCTCCAGAGACCCACCCGCCATGAGTGTTCAAGTGCAGCCCGCTTTCCAAAAACCCGACAGAAGTAACGCATATTTGATATGGGCCGCGATTAATGCAACAGATGATAAGATGGCAACAGTTGCTCAAATGTATCAGTATTTTATCGAAAACTATGACTTTTACAAATTTTCGCCAACTCCTCATACGTGGAAGCGTGCAGTAAGGAAAAGGTTATGTAGCGATCACTGTTTTCACCGTATTGAGCCCCAATTTGTTGGAGGGTATTGGTGTGTGTCACCGGATTTTTCCCGTATCTATGATCATGGAGGCGGCAAAAGGCGAAGGGTCATGTTAAAACCAACTAAGAAGCGACAGTCGCTGCCAAGCAATGCACCAGCACCAGCACCAGCACCAGCACCAGCACCGGCTTCCAATGACGGTCCCACTGTCAGTGACAACCCTGAGCCTGAGTCGGATTTTGCGTGCAGTTTTGATGAAGCTTGCATGTACCTAAGCAATTTCCAGCCTCACCTGCTGACTACAGGTGGACTAGTCCCACTGCAAACTATCGACGTGGATGATGAAGAAAGCTGTACTGGCAGTGGACCGGCGCCGATGCCAGCTGAATGGGAAATTCTATGGTGTGTACTATATTGTTGCCGTATTATTTTGGTGGGGCTGGCTGGGTACTTCTTTAGGGGTCTGACCATTACTGTACATTAAAACTTTTCTTTTTGTTTTTCCTCAGAAAAGAAAACGGCTAATGGGAGGATTTCAATGGATAATATTGTACTGTATGCTGAAGTTTTCCGGCCGTACCGTATACTGTGTAATAAACCCGAATAAATAAAACTATGCATTTATTCTACATGTTCAGTATCGTTTCATTATGTGTCTTCTACAGTATACTGTACAGTGGTATACAGTGCCTAACATCTATGGGCAAAATTTTTTTTATTTCTAGGTGCCCTAGAACAGAAGTTCCCATGCCAATTGCCCGTGACCTTGACCGGGGCCCTAAGTAGTTCCCACGCCAATTGCGCGAATATAATGTAAAATAACACATTCTGTGGGTCTGAGCGGGCTGAAATTCGCTTGGTCCTCATGCGGAAGGACCCTTGCCATAGTGGCAAAATATCAGCCTTCCACGACCCCCGGAACCGGAGATACAAAAAGACAGTTTAAAAGCACATTACCAAAGTGGCTTTTATTCTGCCATGCAAGTCAATGGCAGAAACCTGAACTTTAACATTACCCTGACTCCGTTCTGTTGCCAAATAAAATGAATTTTATTTCTAGGTGCCCTAGAACAGAAGTTCCCACGCCAATTGACCTAGTTCCCACGCCAATTGCGCGCTCATTGCTCTTTTTTTACAATGTTGCCAATCTTGCTGCTTTGCAGTCAGGCAGTAAAAAAACAGTGCAGCAAGCCTCTACATTTGTTACACTGTCAAAGGAGCAAATGGAAACAATGTGAGGCAATTCAACATGTTCTTTTATTGGTGGAGTCAGTACAAAAACATTTATTTACAAATACTGTACAATGTTTAAACATTTAAAGTGCACAGCAATTCTAACCATCAACACACAATAATACATACTGCAGACTTTGTTAAATTCTTCTGCCACATTGAAATCGGAGAAACATTTACAAAACATTTGTAAAACATGGAGATACCTGAAAAATGGACGTTTATACTGTATGAATATTAATTTATAATACAGTATATATGCAGTATATATTGTGACATAGTCCAAAGATGTTAGGCAGCTTTCTGCCCCGTTTTAGGTCCGAAAGTGCAGGAATAGTTAAAAATGATCCATTCCACAGCTTCACATTAACTCAGACTGCTGGATGGAAAATCCAGACCACAGATTACAATGGCTCTAGTTCTCCCTCACCTGCTCTTTTAATCACTTGCACAGGTATTTAGAACAGAGAGGTTTGCATTTCACTCTCTCTCCTTAGAGCCTGGAGGCTGGGGGTATCGCTGCTCCCCTGTATCCAGTTTCGGGATGAACGGCCCCTCCAAGTATCACAGTACCAGAGGATTTGCCTGGACACTTGGGACCGTGTTCCCACCACGAACAGATAAGACAAAACAAATGTTTATTGCTGTTGCTAAAAGACTGTGCTGTATCTAGTGACCCTAAATGAGAGGGCATTGTTTTAAGCTGGGGAACCAGGTTAGTTGGCCCAGCCGCAGTTAGAGGCTGATTCTGATGTGTAGTTAGATCCCTGAAAGGGATAGGATTTCTTTATATGATTTGGTTTTTATTTCTTAAAAGTGACATTGTGTGAAATGTTATAACACTGATATGAGTAAACCACTGAATGAAAATATCTGAGTGCCTCTAACCTACACATGTTAAAGCTGCAGTGCCTTACTTGGATGAAAATAAAGCAGGCAGAAGCCTGAGTTAAGCAATGTAATACTTTGCATGATCCCGTTTTTTGTATAAATAACCCTAGAAGACTGTGTCGGGAAGAACCCAGACAGACGTCAGCGCTACAAAAGAGGGGCGTTTGTCACAATATATATACTGTATATAAAATCTACTGTTTGTTTTTGGTGCATGGGGCACAGGGAGTTAAAGTGACTTGCTTTTTATGTACTATATTTGGGGATTGTCTTTGGGGGTTTATTCATCAAATTATTATGATGAACTGACTTTTGAAATTACAGTGCTGTTAACTATTTCAGCCACACACCTCCAGAGTTTTTAATCCCTCCCTAGCCAAGCGTCAATCGGCTGAGTCACCATATCCTACCAACCCCCTCCCTCCACTGGGTCGTTAATCTTCTGCATATTGCCATTGTGTTCTTAATCCACCCATAGCCGAGCTACAAAGACTCAGTATGCCTGCGTCTAATCACACCATCCCCCTCCCCCAACCCTTAGAGGCCTGTTGTGTTAACGGTAATGCTTTGGAAAATCCCCTCTCGAATTTGAAATGTAAATCTGATGTGCACAGCACTGTGAGAATTGAGAGTAAACTGATACTGTATTTCATCAGGGTGTGAAAACATTTGTCAGTCAGTATGGTTTACAGTCACATGTTTTAAATACAATACAGTACATTCTTTAATATCTTTAAAATAAAAATATATAAATATATAAATATAATTTAAAATAATCCGTTCTGTGGGTCTGAGTGGGTTGAAATTCACCTGGTCCTCATGCGGAAGGACCCTTGCCATAGTGGCAAAATATCAGCCTTGCACGACCCCCGGAACCGGAGATACCAAAAGACAGTTTAAAAGCACATTTCCAAAGTGGCTTTTTTTCTGCCATGCAAGTCAATGGCAGAAACCTGAATTTTAACATTACCCTGACTCTGTTCTGTTGCCACGAGAGGGTCGCAATTTGCCATGCAATCCTGCCGCAACTAGGACTACATGGTGACCGAATCTGAGCCCTTTAGGTTGAACAGAACCGGAGTTGTGGGTTCCAGGTTTCTGTTCATTCTGACTTAGCCGGTTCAAAGCTTTCTCCGCCATTACGCTCAATGGTAGGACCCTCCTCGCCGGCGTCACCCTTTCTCGCCGCCATTACTGCTCGGACCCTTTTGGGGTCAAGTGAGGGGGTTCCTAACATCTAGGGGCAAATTTTATCCCTGCTCTGGCGTCGGGGAAACAGGGGCATTAGCACCGAGCAAATAATGTATGCCCGCAATGTCAGCCTCTATCTTCTCCATCCGTTGATCCATCCGTTGTTCCATTTGTAGCATCCATTGCTCCACATTTAACATGGTCTCCAAAAGCAGATCTATCTTTGCCAGCACAATAGAATTCCCGGGGAGATCCACATTTATCCCATTCAGCATCCGGTCTAACGAGCTGATTCTTGTGCATGGCGTCTGGACATCTGGGGGGATGGGTTCAACAGAGGATGAGATGGGGGTTCCATGGACAGAAGCGGCATCGATGGAGAGTGGAGGAGGTTTACCTGTGGATACCCGGTAGAGGAGAAGCGGCAGCGTCGTCGAAGAGGGATGGAGAAAGTGACCTATGGATTTCCGGGCGAGAAGCAGAGTCGTCTAAGCGCAAAGGAGACAGTGACCCGTGGATTTCAGAGGCGGCAGCGTCGTCAGATGGAACCGGAGAAGATGGGGGTGGAGAAGATGGGATGAAGATTTCAGGGACAGCTACAGCAGAGTCGTCGAAGCATATGGGAGGAAGTGGTCTGCGGATTCGATGGGTTGGCTGCCAATCATTTTGTGTCGAGAGTACATCACCATATATCTTCTTCACATAATGAGGCTTACGTCTAATTAAACCCTTAACCTTTGGGGTCAGCAGAAGATTTTCTTTATTGGCCTTAGCCTGTCGCTTTGCCCTTGGCGTGGAAACGGCAACCGCCTTTCGCTTTTTCAGCATGACAGGCACGGCAGAGGTGAGTGGGTTCTTGCGTCCATAGAACCGGGGTTGCTCCATGGAAGCATGTGACACAATGCAGTACAGTATCTGGACAAGGGCAAGTTCAGATAAAGATCACGGAGTGGTGGGCTATGCAAAGTGTGTGACCTTTTATGCATGGCGACCAGGTACAGGTGTTGAAAGTGGGCGTACTCTAATGTGAGTCATTACCGTATAAATACACCATCCATTTTGTGGATTGCTGCACATATAATACACATCGAATAAATATTGAATATACATGCTTGTGTTTCTTATTTCTTTCTACTCGCAGCAATACCTGTTAAAAAGATTTCAAAGGATCTCAGCATGCGAATTAAGGCGATGTACACGAGCGGACACCGAATTGCTGCTATCCAATGCTGGTTAGCTACTTCTGGCCTCGTTGTGCCATCAAACACCGTGAGCTATCATGCATACGGAAAAAACAGAGACCGGAAAAGGGCACCAAGGGTAACTAACGCGTAAGTAAATTTATAAAACTTAACAAAAATAAATATAGAAAACTGTACTGTACATTTACAGTACAGTTCTGTATCTACTGTAATACTGTTGTTATTTCTGTTGATTTATATTACAACATACAGTAGTTTGTCTATTTATATTTATAGTACAGCAGTATACATTTTTTGTATATTTCAATTAATCTTACAACGGTATACATAGGATGTATATTTATATTTATATTACAACAGTATATGTATTTTGTATATTTATATTTATAGTACAACAGTATATATATGTTGTCTATTTTTATTTATAGTACAGCAGTATACATTTTTTGTATAATTCAATTAATCTTACAACGGTATATATAGGATGTATATTTATATTACAACAGTATATTTATATTTATAGTACAACAGTATATATATTTTGTCTATTTATATTTATAGTACAGCAGTATACATTTTTTGTATATTTCAATTAATCTTACAACGGTATATACAGTATAGGATGTATATTTATATTTATATTACAACAGTATATTTATTTTGTATATTTATATTTATAGTACAAAAGTATATATATTTTGTCTATTTATATTTATAGTACAGCAGTATACATTTTTTGTATATTCCAATTAATCTTACAACGGTATACAGTACAGTATATAGGATGTATATTTATATTTATATTACAACAGTATATTTATTATGTATATTTATATTTATAGTACAAAGGTATACATTTTTTGTATATTTATATTGACTGTATATTACAACATTACATTTATATACATTTTATATTGCTGCATATTAATAAAACAATATAATTTCTTTACATTGTAGGGAGACAACTCTTCTGGTGGACAAAATAAGTGAGGAGAATGATGAGAGGAGTGCATTAAGGGTTAAAAACACTCTGCAGAAAAAGCACAACCTGACTATATCCGAGACTAGCATAAAGAAGATGAGACTCAGCATTGGATGGAAATATGGACGTGTGAGGTTAGTACTGGACAGTACAGGAGGTAAAAGTGTTGTTTCGCAAACTGTACTGCACTGTGCCGCTAATTTTTTTTATTCCTTGTCATTACAGAGCGTACCCCATGATACGGGACGCAAACAAAATCAAAAGAGTGATCCAGGCCCAGGCATGGATCGACAGCGGGGAGACTTTCCAGGATTGCATCTTCACTGATGAGTCTACTGTGTCGCTGGAGAGATTTGCAGGATTTGCGTTCCACAAAAAAGGCCGCATATCTTTGAAGCCACGGCCAAAACACCCTGTGAAGCTGCATGTGTGGGGTCCCATCTCTAGGCGTGGACTGGGATGCATTGTCATCTTTGAAGGTAAAATTTATCAAATATAATGTCGCCTAATGCAGTGTACTTGACTAGTGTTGCCTTACCGTATGCACTGTACTGTACTATTGTGCAGTTTTTTGAGCACTTTTCTTTTCTTGCTATAGGAATCATGAATAAAGCTTTCTTCCAAGACAACATTGTGCCCGAGATAGTGCAATACATCACACGCGACTTCCCCAATGGTCACCGCTTCTACCAGGACAACTATCCCAAGCACACCGCGTCAACGGCGCATATCCTTGAGCGCGGCATCAACTGGGTGAAGACGCCAGCGTAGTAAGTGCAGTAGACTGTGTCCCATTTTTGTTCCCCACTGTTTTTAGCTCTTAAACCAATTGTCCTTTCTTTCCAATGACAGATCGCCAGACTTCAATCCGATCGAAATGGTCTGGCATCAGCTGAAGAACGATATCAGGAAAGTGGCGAAACCCTCCAAAAAGGACGAGTTGTTGAAAGGCATAATGAGTTTTTGGAACGATGTGCTCACCATGGAACGCTGCAATAAATATATAGAACATATTGCCACTGTGTTGCCCATTGTCATCGCGCGTAATGAGCAAGCATTAGGAAAGTAGTACTGTGCTGTAGTATTGTAAGTACTAGAGGGAGAGGGGGGGAAGGGAACCCTCGCTACTGCTAGCTGGATGTATGTGAAGTGGAGGTGCTACTATCAGGGGATAAAAAGATAGGGTAACAACAAAAGAGCAAGAGCCCCAAGGAGAGCACTCACACACTAGTATATATGAACAGGTATACCAGATACCATGTGGTGATGGGGAGGAGTGAGTGAACTGTAAAATTATATAATCCTTTATTTGAGTCGTGATTCAGAACAATAAAATATAGGGGAAACGCTGTGGGTCAAGTGAGATACTATTATGAGCCAGTATACAGCAAATTAAAATTGGACGAATGGACCAGGGTAACAGTCCATGAGCTATCTAAACGCCTATATTGACCAATGCTGATGTAGACAACTGCCCATATCAGTATAGTCCCCACCGTAGTATGTGGTAGGGGATAACACTGATGTCCTATGATAAGGATATGGCCAGATACTGTACGTGCTGAGGTAGATAGTCACAGTGAATAACTATAAGCCTACTAGCAAATAAGCAGTGCGTATTAGTGGTTATCTAAACAGTACAGAAGTAGTGTCTGTTAACATGTTAGATTCCCAATATGGGGAACCGTATGTAGATGGTAATATAGGGTCCAGACTCCTAGGTCCTAGTTACTACCACCACAGTATGTAAAGAATGGTTTGATGGTGATCTACAGCAGGGACATGTGCAGATATCCACACAGGTAAGTATCAAGGTGAGTATCTGTACGGCCCAGTGATCAGTAGGTCGTAGATGTATCAATAATGACTCTATGATTGCACACACAGTGCCAGTTCACATGCATAGGGACCGTAAATTGCCCCGCCTGTATGGAGACAGTATGGAGTGCAGAGTCAGTAGCTGCTGAACAGTGCACAAGTCGTGCCTGTTAACATGAATCGTATAGTCATGTGTGTTTCCATAGGGTATAAAGTCAGTAACTGCTACTACAGTACACTAGTCGTGCCTGTAAACATGAATCGTATAGTCATGTGTTTATCCATACAGTGTAGAGAGCAAGATTGGTAAGTGCTACTACAGTACACAAGTAGTGCCTGTTAACATGAACCATGGAGGAATCACGGGATTCATTCGTCCTGTGTACACGAGCATACCTCTAATGACATGGCCGGGCACCATCAGCTGGAAACCGGGTGCTCAAATGTATCAGCCAGGGGTGCGCTCGTGGTTTAGATAACTATTTACAGAATGCTGTAGTAGCGAAGCCCCATTTCGGAGCCTGCTGGGGATAGGAAGCGCTCTGACCGTAAGCACATGTCCCGCCCCTCTGACGTGATGACGTCATCAATCGCCGACGTACGTTTCGCTAGTACTGCTTTGTCAAGGCTGGCTTTTGTAAGTATTGTAAGTACTGTATGATACAGGTAAGTATGGCACATATTTTTTCCAGACTTTTTTTATACTCTTTCCAGATAGTAAGAGCATACAGTTGTTAGTTTTTTCTTTACAGAGAGAGCAGCACCAGCCATCAGGTTACAGTACATAGAATTTAACAGTAGTCAGAGTATACAGTAGTTCCAGTGTACAGTAGACTAGTTTGACAGTACTACAGTAACTGCCTACTAACTGCTCCATTTTTTTCTTTCCAGAGAAAGCTGCACCATCCACCTACAGTAGTTCTGCCATAATACAGTACAGTACGCACATATAGTACAGTACAGTACAGTAACTGAACTATTTTTTTGTTTTCTTGTCGTTCCAGGAAAAAGGGTGGCTTAGGGGGAGATGGGGGCGTTGTGTCCAGTCAAATCTGCTTGTACAGTCAAATGTACAGTATATAAACAGCAGTAATGATGTACACAAAACCTCTCCTCTCTCAATAAACTACTGTACTGCAGACAGAATGAGGAAAACAAAGACGGGAAAAATAATATTACTATACAGTATATAGTATATATATATTATACAGTACATTACAGTACTGTATATAGTATTAAATAATATTCTTATAAATGTGCATTACTCATGTTTCCCCATGTTTTACAAATGTTTTCCAAATGGTTATCCAATTTCAAGCTGCCAAAAGAACTTAATAAAGACTGCATTATGTATTATTCCTGATTATTTTTATATTTGTATTTTTTGGTTCCTGATAAAATAAAATATTTATTCACTTTCCTGCGAATCAATCATTGACAGCCACCCCTACAGTGCACCAATGAATAAGAATGTTTTGTAAATGTTTCTCCAATTCAACCCGCTCAGACCCACAGAACGGATTATTTTAAATTATACTTATATATTTATATATTTTTATTTTAAAGATATTAAAGAATGTACTGTATTGTATTTAAAACATGTGACTGTAAACCATAATGACTGACAAATGTTTTCACACCCTGATGAAATACAGTATCAGTTTACTCTCAATTCTCACAGTGCTGTGCACATCAGATTTACATTTCAAATTCGAGAGGGGATTTTCCAAAGCGTTACCGTTAACACAACAGGCCTCTAAGGGTTGGGGGAGGGGGATGGTGTGATTAGACGCAGTCTTTGTACTGTAGCTCGGCTATGGGTGGATTAAGAACACAATGGCAATATGCAGAAGATTAATGACCCAGTGGAGAGAGGGGGTTGGTAGGATAGGGTGACTCAGCCGATTGACGCTTGGCTATGGAGGGATTAAAAACTCTGGAGGTGTGTGGCTGAAATAGTTAATAGCACTGTAATTTCAAAAGGCAGTTCATCATAATAATTTGATGAATAAACCACCAAAGACAACCCCCAAATACAGTACATAAAAAGCAAGTCACTTTAACTCCCTGTGCCCCATGCACCAAAAACAAACAGTGGATTTTATATACAGTATATATATATATATATATATATATATATATATATATATATATATATATATATATATATATATATATATATATATATATATATATATATATATATATATATACTGTATTATAAATTAATATTCATACAGTATAAACATCCATTTTTCAGGTATCTCCATGTTGTACAAATGTTTTGTAAATGTTTCTCCGATTTCAATGTGGCAGAAGAATTTATTAAAGGCTGCAGTATGTATTATTGTGTTGATGGTTAGAATTGCTGTGCACTTTAAATGTTTCAACATTGTACAGTATTTGGAAATAAATGTTTTTGTACTGACTCCACCAATAAAAGAACATGTTGAATTGCCTCACATTGTTTCCATTTGCTCCTTTGACAGTGTAACAAATGTAGAGGCTTGCTGCACTGTTTTTTTACTGCCTGACCGCAAAGCCGCAAGATCGGCAACATTGTAAAAAAAGAGCAATGAGCGCGCAATTGGCGTGGGAACTAGGTAAATTCGCGTGGGAACTTCTGTTCTAGGGCACCTATAAATAAAATTCATTTTGCCCCCAGATGAAAGGAACCCCCTCACTTCACCCCAACAGGGTCCGAGCATGTACAGTACTGTACTTTAAAATAAATTAAATATGCAATTTTACTATTACTGCGCGCGCACGCACAGAATGTGTAGGTTGAACCGCGAAGGTATTAGACTTCAAAGACAACAGCTCGCAAACGCCCCCATGCGTTTTTACACGGCATTGCAGATTTGCAGACAGCGGGAATAAAATGCTTAAATCACGGCGCGAAAATAACGCAATACACTCCGGGCGAAAATGACACAAAACCGCACGTCACCGGGATATTCTGAAATTCGCGGAGCTAGCCGAGTTAGAATAAAGTTGGTCGCCACTGTACCACTTAATCTGTTTCCTATTTTAATACAAAAAACTCCGCTGTAAATTAAATCACGGTTTTTCACTAAATTCCCTTTTGAAAACAACGGGCTCTGCCGCCATAGCCTTTCAATGGCAAACCGCCGCCGTTGGCGGCTATGGGAATCCACCGCCATAGACTTTCAATGGGGCATCGCCGCCGTTGAAGTCTATGGGGTTTCTCCGCCATAGCCGGTCAATGGAAATTGGCCGCCGTTGAAGTCTATGGGAGAATTCCCGAACTTTCAAGGGGGTCCATACTCCGTCGGGTTGGTCAAAGAGAGTCAAGGATGGTTCTGCAGCCATGCCGGAGCAGTTCCTACAGGTACCCCAAACCCTGGCCCTCGGGACCCTCCGGAACCGGAGGTATGGATTGATGGTTTGTAGCTATTCGGACTTAGTCAAATTCCTGAGCTGTTTCTGCCGCCGCCATTGGAACCTATGGCGCGACCTGCTCTCTCGGCGCGACCCTTCTCGGGGGTCCAGGATTCGGGGACCCGGTGGTGGTCGAGTGGGGGGAGGTCTAGGAACTAGGGGCAAAAAGAATTATATTTCTGGGTGCCCTAGAACTGTAGATTCCCATGCCACTTAACGTTGAACTTGACTAATCAGTGATCAAAGCTCTTTTTCAGAAAAAGTATCCGCTTTGCTGTTTGGACGGCAGCCAACTCGTTCCTGGAAAGCGCCGTCGAGGAATCACCATTGAAGTCAATGAGCCCATTGACTTACAATGGGACACCGCCGCTCCTCCTCTCGAACGCCACCTGCTGGTCTTCGAGGGAAACAGGTCCAAAACAGCAAGATCCGCCATTGAAATGCATTGAACTCTAATGGCGGCCTATGGGACTCTGCAAAATGGTGCCTGAAAAGGCGGGAAAATTACACAAAGGGCTATAATCACTAAAGAACTATTAACCCTTGCCCTCCCGAATGGATCCCAGTGTGTGTGTGATGCAGACACTGATATAACAAGATATAACAATAAAGCATGGGGACAGGGGAATATACATTTTCATGCTATAACAAGGGTTAAACCACATTTCTGGACTGCAGCCCCGTTAACCCCTTGTCTCCCTAGTGGGGTCAGGGGATGGCCAAATGGGGTGCAACCCCTTTAATACCGGGCCACCCCCTTTCTCCCTCTACATTGGCTTTGGCCTAGATAGACTATGTGCCCGGCATCTCTGAAATAGCTTGCCTAGTGCAGCTTCCACTCCTGTCAGGATTCAGCGTCTTGCTCTTGTTTGTGCTATATTAAATTGTGTTGCACTGCATTTTTTCTTCTTTGTTTTATGATCTGTGAGGGTTCCTGTTACTTCCTTCAGAACCAGATTCGTATACTACACAAATGTTTGAAAATCACCAACACCACGAGTGGGCAATCACTCGTTAGAACATTATTTGCCATTTTTTTACACGTTTGCACTATGTATGTGTTGCAATGTTTTCCCCACCCTCTGGAGATTTCACTACTACATGGTGTGGTGCATACCTGCTGGCCTACAGTAGATGTCAGTCTCCTGCGATGTTGTGGAGGAACAAAGAACAGGCTTCTGGGGTTGGATCTGATTCTCTCTCTGTGTCAGCGCCTCCATCTCTTGCAAGCTCCATGGATGTGGAGACAATTCCTGCAGGAGAACTCACTTCCACTCCCCCTGATAGATTGAAATATATCCTACTGCTTGAGACTGCAAACAGGATCAGTTTATTCAGTGCACTGGCAGATGTTACAGCATACACAGCTCACTTCTTGGGGCTTCAACCTCAGGATGTACTCTGGACCTCCACTCCAGGCCAAGGGCACCTGAAGCAGTCCATGATCTTCCGTTACTGCCTGGTGAGTAAAGTGTATAGTCTCCCTCTCCACTCCCCTAGGGGAGGGAGTATAAATTTGGCAGAGCCCTGCACAGTTGCTAGGGTAGACCAGCCTCTCTCATTGAGGTAGAGGCACTGACTAAATTTTGCAGTGCAGCTCCTTAAGTACAAGGGAAGTAAGTATCATGTCTGAATCCAATGATTGGACACACACAGGCCTTGTCCCACCGTCTCCCATGTCAATCAAGAAGCTACTGTGAGTGGGGAAAACCCATGATAACTCCTGGCAAGCTTGCTTTTACCAGGACTTAATGCCAGAGATGGCAGACTTAGTAGCCAGGAGAACTATATATGTATTTTTTTTATTTTACATACGTGTTGCTAATGCAAGAAACCTGACAGATAAAATGGGTGAGCTTGAATTCATAATTAATAGCTTCCAGGAAGCAGTATGATATTATAGGCATTACTGAAACATGATGGGATGAAACTCATGACTGGACAGTTAATGTTGAGGGTTATTCTTGTAACAGGGGACAGGAACTTTTAACACCTAAAGCACCGGGATCATTATCACCAGACATGATACAATAATTGAATAAACAAAAGTTAATTCTGGCAAGCTAGAAAACACACAAATTACATGAACACAGTGAAACACTAACCAACTGGGGGCCTGGAGTAAGAAACTAGCCTCAACCAGGTGCCGGGGCCTGCTTCTGTAGGCTTTCCCCAAACATCATCTTCCCACTTCTCAGTGCTCTTTTACACAAAGCACTTTTGAATCCCCCACCAGCCATGTCTCCCATCAACTCCAAATTTGCGCTGGCTTCCCCGGCGCTTCCCCATCAAGTGCAGTTCTGTTTCCCACAGAGCACTTTTGAAAAACCCACCAGTCGTGTCTCCAATCGACTCCAGAGATGTTCTGGTTCCCTGATTGGCCCCACTCCTTACATAGCCCTCGACGGCTATTCTTAACATGGAGCAGAGGCCGCCGACCAGCCACAGCATGGATTGTGGCGGTGCAGTCAATGAGAAGATGAGGGCTCATCCGTCTGCACCAATCAGAGGAGGGAGGTTTGTCTAGGCATCTTAGACCCCCACAGGGGAGTGAGATGTCGGCAAGCGGTAGATTTGAGCTGGCCAATGGGAATCACGCCATGGGGCTTTGCCAGTCCCATACACATTGTGGAGTAGGTGAGGCAGTGTCTGGGGTGACAATGGCTCTGCTCCACCGAGAAGCAGCCCCCCAAGCCTAGTGTAAGGAATCGGGGAACGCGTCCCCTGCGGCACACTCCCTCCTTACCTACAGCTTTAGGAACCTCCGTTGACATCACCACGTGAGCACGCACGGAGAGGTATTCATGACCACACTGGATCTGGCCCCAACTCACATTCTCGTCACGTGATGGTACTTTGCATCACTGACACGTGACAAGTGTGCACCGCCCCCTAGCTGCGTGTCAACATCCACTGATCTCCTTATCACTCCCACCTGTTTCCTGCACCGCTCCCTAGTGTCACGCCTGTATGCTCGCAGACCAAGCTAGACCCCAGTACTGAGGTGGGAACGGTATGATACCACACACCCACAGCAGTGGGAGCAAGCCCGGAGTTTGGTATAGCGTTGCTGGGCCTGTTGGAAGAGTTGTTAGAGTATACTTGCAATGCTTGGGGAATGTCCGTGAGAATAGTCGTGTCCGTTTGCCAATTTTCAGGGATCCAGAGGGTTGAGTCGTCAGAGGGCAAGCCAGGTCCTAGGAAGCCAGAGGTCAGCGGAGTCGTATGTGTAGCAGGGTTCAAAGGGATACCAGAGAGCAGAGTAGTCCAGGGTAAGCAGGAGTCAAAGCCAGGGAAATCCAAAGTAACACAGGAGGAGGTAATCACAGGAGCACAGAGGGAGCACAGCATAGGTCAGGTACACACAGGGAAACAGGAACTATGCAAAGCGAGGAAGAGGTGGACAGGCAGGGCTTATAAAGGAAGGTGCACCAATGACAGAGAGGGGAGGAGTAGAGAGAGCAGTGGGAGAAGCAGGAGATAGGTCAGGGGGAGAAGAGGAGGAGACAGAAGGGGCAGTCAGGGGAATGGCCTGTACAGCTTGGGAGGCGGAGACAGGGGAAAACTGATAAGAAGAGTCTGTGCGTGCGCCCCCTGTAACCTGGGGATGCGCGCGCACAGGTTGCCACACAGGCACGGCCTGCACTGAGCAGGGGAAGATCGCAGGAGGGGGACGGAGCCAAGAGGAGGGTGCCCGCGCGATGGCCAGCAAAGGCAGGGAGGAGCATGCACGCGCGTCCTCCATGGGCTGAGGGGGTGCACGCACCGGACGCGTCACCAGGCACGTGGAACGCCGCGCCACGAGCACCACGCGAGGAGGAGGCAATGGGACGGATGGCACCACAGGGGAAGGTAAAGGAGCTACCGTTGGGGAGAGGGAGCGGGGAGGATCAAGGCAGGGGTTAAGGGAGCGCGTGGGTATGCGGGACCTGCGGGGAACGTGCTGCGGCAAGGGGAGAGAGGTAGAAGGTGAAGGAGAGGAGTGGGAAGGCGTACAAAGGGTGACAGGAGATGTGAGAGAGGGACAAGGAGAGGAAGGAATCTCCTGAGTCATCACACCTAGCTGCATATCAACATCCTCTAATCACCTATCACACCCACATGTCTCCTGAACCGCTCCACCTATAACTAAACTGTAACCAATCTTTGCACAAGGTTCTGTTCGCCTACAGCGGTAGCAGCTCAAGGACGCAAGGGGTTAATAACATCGCAACCAAAGATTTACCCCAAGCTCCGGAATTCGTTAGCCCTGGTGTCTCTCTAACAAATTCTAACCAACTACTACGAACTTTCTTCATTTGGCCGAGTTATTAGGTTGGCAACTTGCGACCTAGGCAAAAGAACTTTATGCCAGAGACTTTATTTCTGCAGCTTTCGTGCAAAGGACAATTTATTTTGTTCCCCATCCCAGTAAGTGTTGTATTAAGTGTATTCTGAGGTTGTCGTGTGTTTGTCTATTAAGGAAATAAATTACAATTTATTTTGCCCTCCTTGTTGTGTTCAATCGAGAATCATAAGCTAAGAGAAAAAGGAAACCTAGTGAAGGAGCACTCAATCACAGAAGGAGTAATGTAACTGTGTTAAAATCATTCTTTAATGTCATCAACAAATATAAAATATAGGGGTTTAAAATGAAACAGCATTAAACGTGAGTTGCGAGCCCTAAAGATGCGTTCTTACGTGAAACGCGCGCGTTGGCCATACTCCCCCACACACGCGGGACGCAATCATTGTTACCGCAACATACATTGATACTGATCTCAATTTGCGGAGTCCCAGCGTTCATATAGTATTTACTATCACTACAATCCTGTGTGCAGCTATAGAGCATTGCAGGCTCTCTTTCGTAATTAAGGGACTTTTGTTTTTCATTGCTGTGTTAGATTTAGGCATGTCCTCGAGCACATCAGCATCGATATAAAATGATCAATGCTGATGTAGGGGACAGTGCATGCAAGAGTTAGTGTCATGGTTAATTACCTTGTTAACTTTGCCTGCGCTGGAATAGAACACTTGATACATAGTCACTCATTTGCTACAATTGCATACTGTGTCTAATCCCTTTGTTACAAATCCCGGGCTGTCTCTGCAGGAAGCTGTTCAGTCGCTCACTGCAGTATCTGCTTGCCGTGGATTCGTACCAACAGTCAGCTGTGATCAACCTCACAACACAGTAACCCTTTCACACCGGGTTACAGTACTACGGTGACAGGGTGGGTGATTGGTTGATACATATTGTTAACCTCACAGCACAGCAGTTCATGTACACCAGCCTGCTGTGCTCCTGTTTTATCGGTCAGGTGATAGGATTTATATCCCCTTTATCCCACACCTCTGGAATGCCCTTCCCCTCAATACCCGACTAGCACCCTCTCTATCCACCTTTAAGACCCAACTTCTGTTTCTGCGACCCCCCCCCCCCTCCTTACCTTCCAGTCAGTGTCAAATGATGCCAGGTTCATGTGATGTGATATCATGTGACCCCACAGCGTCATTTGATGCTGCGTTGCCATGACAATGCATCATCTGAAGCCAGCTGAATCTCAGTATGTTCAGTTGCAGGGGCCTCACGCAATCCCCCGGCATTTAATTTAAATGCCTTGGGGTAGAGCACTGGACCTTTTCAACCCACACGCCCCCCAAAAATTGTTTTGTGCCCCCCAGTTTATGCACCCCTGCTCTAATAGTTCTGGAACACAATAATTCAATGATAATGCCCAAAGATAAACAGACAGAAAAAGAAAACTCTTGCATGGAGTGGGTAGTGTGGTGAGATTAGTGAGACATCTTGGTAAAAAACCCTCCTGAAGGAAATAGTCAATGATGATGTCCCACACTGCTGCAGCCTCATTGGAGGTGCATATGCACTGCATTCATCAATAAGGCAAAAATATTCACATTTCTTCTTGAGTTTTTTCTTTTTGCTTAATTTGCATAGATATCAATCCTTATCCACTCCTATAGCCTCTTACTGTCATTGTGTGGCCTGATCAGCTGCAAATTGAAGAGTCCCGGTAAAGAAATATGAAAAAACAGCAGCACACAGCCAAGGGAGCCAGGTTGAAATTGTAATAAAAAAATATATTTATTAATGAAACATCACCCAAAGGAGCTGTAACCAGAGGGTTATTACAATTTCATCCTGGCTCCCTTGGCTGTGCGCTGCTGTTTTTTTTAATATTGATTTAGCTAAAAGCACAAATGATAGGTTTGCAGTAGGTACAAGAGGGAGAGCGTCGCTGACTCATGAAATGTCCTTTTCTCTGCATAAAGGAAGATAAAGGGCAATAGCCTCTAGTTTCAGCAAAAGCATTGCAGTGCAATTGTTCAGTCTGTCACCTTGGGGCCTGCGGTGCTGAGCCGGTCCGCAGCTCCCTCCTCCTGTTTGATGGAAGTTGAATGCGATAACCAGCAACGATAGGAGGGAGAGGAAGGGTCACAGTGACCGGGAGGCGACTGCTGAACAGGGGAGCCGTCGCACCGCCGGAACAGGGACAGCTGGGAGTGGTTTCCAAGCTCCTTCCCCCCCCTGGCAGCCGAGGAACCCCTGAGGGGGGCACGTGGAACCCAGTTGAAAATCACAGCCCCAAAATGTCCACTGTATATTTTATTTAACTTGTGTTGTCTTTACAAGTACACTATTTTTGTTGTTTTTCGTATGTATGTATGTATGTCTTTATTTATATAGAGCCATTAATGTACATAGCACTTCACAGAAGTAATACACATGGTAATCAAATAAATAACAGATAATATAAATAACAGATCATGGGAATAAGTGCTTTAGACAAAAAAAGTAACATTAAGGAAGAGGAGACCCTGCCCCTAGGAGCTTACAGTCTAATTGGTAGGTAGGGAGAATGTACAGAGACAGTAGGAGGGAGTTCTGGTAAGTGCGTCTGCAGGGGGCCAAGCTTTATGTATCCTGTGTTCAGAATATCCACAGTGCTATTCATACGCTTCTTTAAGCAAGTGTGTCTTAAGTTGGGTCTTAAAGGTGGATAGAAAGGGTGCTAGTCGGGTATTGAGGGGAAGGGCATTTTCATATGTTATGTATGTATGTATGTATGTATGTATGTATGTATGTATGCATGTCTTTATTTATATAGAGCCATTAATGTACTGTACATAGCGCTTCACAGCAGTAATACATGTGACAACCATATAAATAACAAATAATACAAAAACACATAAAGGGAAGAAGTGCTTTAGACATAAAAGTAATATTTAGGAAAAGGAGTCCCTGCTCCGAAGAGCTTACAATGTAGTAATAATAATAATAATAATAATAATAATAATAATAATAATAATAATAATAATAATAATAATAATAATACGTGTTTGTTCTTGTCTAGAACTGCTAGTTTTACGTAGCATTTTGGAGACACAGCCCCTGCCCTGTGGAGCTCACACTTTATGTTTTTGATGCCTGAGGCACAGGGAGATAAAGTGACTTGCCCAAGGTCACAAGATGACACTGGAAATTGAACCAATCTCAGTGCCAGTCAGTGTCTTTACTCGCTGAGCCACTCCCTCCCAAATGTATACACATGTATTTATTCATTTAAACATATTATATTAAGAGATACACCATTGCTTATAGTTTGAGTTGTTGTTTCTTTTTTCTTTGTTTAACGCAGATATAATTGCAGAAACACATTTATATTCATGTTTTATAAAGTATATGGAATTTTTTTTTATTTTATCCTTATTAATAATGTATTCTATAGTTTATCAATGAGTAATTATATACATTTTGTGTATCCATGTAACCTCTACAAGGGCTCACAACACACACATCAAACAGCAAAGTGGTTAGGGATAAATGCATGTAACCTATTTTTAGTTTTCGCTTTGCAATGATGTTGTGGCATTATTTGACTATGTTTAATTAGTCTGAGGGTGTTACCTTGCCAAATACTTCGACTCCCTTTTCCCTTTCCAACACATGTTCTTATTCGGTATTGTAGCCAACACACTGTCTGGTGTCTGTTTGCTTATAGCTGGATTTGGAAGCAGCACTGCCACCCTGTGGAGTAATTGTCAACTTCAGACATTTCTCCTGGGAGGATATGTGTTTGCTGTACTTCTTACCCCGGTCTGCATTTCTTCCACATGTCACCTCATGATGGGGTCCATGAGAAGTCAAATCAAATTCATAAAACAGTTTTTCTTAAGAGGGTGACATATACAAATACTGATGAATGTAGTTGATCATAGAAATCTAAAACATTAAACATGAATTACATTTACAAAATATAGATGTAGACACTATCTAATTACATAAATGAAATAGATAACACACAAATTGGTTCACGTGAGTTGTGCCATACTAGCAAAGCAAATCTGATCACTGTTTATGCAGATAAACTCCCAACCAATCCCATTGCCGCGCGCCTTTATTTTTTTAAACATTAACGGCTTTCACTGAGCCAATCAGCTTAAAGACCTTTTTCAGCCAATCAAAATCAGGTAAATTCAAATAATGCAATTCACATTCCTCCCCTCAGGTTTTGTGTGTGGTTTTCAATCAGGTCCGCCCATACTGCATATAAGCAGCAGCTGCACAGCTGTTACCTCATTGATTAAGCTGACTGCAAGCTACTTGCGGGAGCGCACATTCCACGTGGCTGTGCGAGAAGAGCTCTCAACAACACGCCCCATCCGCGCTGGCGTGCCACAGGGATCAGTCCTGGGACCTTTCCTTTTCAACCTCTTCATGAATGACATCCCCACAGACCTCCACAAGACTCAACTGGCACTCTACGCAGACGATGTGGCAGTCATCTCCCAGTCCTTCAGAGAGAAAGAAGTAGCTAAGAACATCCAGAAAGCACTAGACATGCTATCAACATGGTACAGCGACTGGCAAGTAGGACTGAACTCCAGCAAGACTACAGCTACACTGTTTACCAAAAAGAGGATCAAGGCACACCCGCCAATCACCCTCAACGGAGAGGCTGTCAAATGGGAGCCAAACAGCTCTTACCTAGGTGTAATCCTAGATAGCAAACTAAGCTGGAGAAACCACATTGAGAAGATTCAACAGAAGGCAACAACCAAGCTGGCAGCACTGTACCCTCTGCTGAAGACAAGGACCATGCCCATCAAGAGCAAAGTCAATGTGATCAAGGCGATCATTAGACCCACAATGACATACGCCTCCCCGGTGTGGAGTGGTTGCCACCAACATCAAAGATCATCTCTCCAAAAATTACAGAACAAGGCGCTGCGGATTGCGTCCAACGCTCCACTTCCTACAAGAATAGCAGACCTTCATAGGGAACTGGGTATCGAGATGTTAGATGAACATCTAAAGAAGCTCAACAAGAAATTCTACAAGGAACTGGACCAGAACTCAAACCCGCTGATCAAGAAGCTTGCTGCGATCTCTGCAAACCCATTTGACCGCTACCCACGACCCATCACAGCGCTGAACCTGTGAAACCAACTCAACTGTGGCAAGTAACACAGATCAAGAAGCTTCCTAAAGAGTGCGACAATACACTCAACAAGAGAACTTGGAGTAATGAGGCTCAAGCCTCGGTATCCAATATCACCACTGACAGATTTAATCTGTCAGTCAGAACAGAACGGTCAGCTGTTACCTCATTAGCTTGTTTTAGTTCTTCAAGTTTTCAGAATGACTGGTCGCGGCAAAGGAGGAAAAGGGCTCGGGAAAGGCGGTGCCAAGAGGCAAAGGAAGGTTCTTCGTGACAATATCCAAGGCATTACCAAACCAGCGATCCGCCGCCTGGCTCGCAGAGGAGGAGTGAAGCGCATCTCCGGCCTTATCTATGAAGAGACCCGTGGGGTGCTCAAGGTTTTCCTGGAGAATGTGATCCGGGACGCGGTCACCTACACCGAGCACGCCAAGAGGAAGACAGTCACCGCTATGGACGTGGTGTATGCGCTCAAGCGCCAGGGCCGCACTCTGTACGGATTCGGAGGCTAAACGGTGACACTTCTTACCAACGGAGGCGGAATTCACATACAATTAACCTAAAGGCCCTTTTAAGGGCCACCCACATTCTCCTGTATAGAGCTCTGGTTACACCTCCATCCTATTCTAACCCGTTTTCATGTTACTTTCTCTGACGGGACGGATTTAATATTGGTAACAGGTTAAAGAAAGTTAGAATTCACAACAGAACTACCCAAGGTATGTGACCGTATTTCGTTAGAGCGCTTTATTTACTATTTTCTACGACCTTTTCATGTACACGTGAGATATATACACTCTGCTATACTCCCTGTATACTATGAACTGCTCATACATAAATCAAACTATCTACAAATATTAGTTTAACGGTTTGATATAGCTTTCTCTGCACTTGACTGATTTAAATGAGTGCTTGTTTGTTCCATAAACACATGGTGTACATTACACATTTGTACAGTCTGCAAAGGAACATGTATCTGATCAACGCATTACTTGTATTTATTACTGCTAAGAAAAGAGATTACCTTTGTTTTATATATTTACCTAAATCAATGACAATGTTTAAGCATTAATTAGTGTATATTATATTGCTGTCATGTTATTTATGCTGTTAAAACAGAGTCCCCAAAACAAATGCTTCATATAATAGTCACTCATTCTATGTTCCATTCAATAGTCCCATATATTGGGCTTCATATATCAGCATTTGTTAAGGAAACAATGGACGATTTTTTTTTTTTTTTTTTAGCATTTTTTGTGACTTTCTGATTCTTTTGTCACAACTGTAAATCACATAAATATTGATCGTGTTTTTTTTTTTTTTTTTTGAATCTACGAACATAAATGCAACCACACATTTCATGTGTAAAAAACATCGGGTTGATGGTCTCGGAAGCAACAGATATATATGAAGAGACGGTAAAAAGACGCCAACGCTTTGATATCTGCCATTCAAACAAAGACCACACGGTGGCAGTATTGCTTTAGAATTGACCTCTATTCTGGAACCTGGATTTTTCACATGATCTGAATCAGACAAAGGTTTCAACTCCCAGATGTGTTAAAAAAAAGTTTTGTGGATTCCCTTAAATATAATTGGTGAATTAAATCCAAATCAATAGGACTCTAGCATCACTTCTCAAATCACACATATATGTTTACTTAGGTGGGGGCTGAAACTGCCAGATGCCACATGTCCCATACAAAAACTATACAGGGGAAAAGGCAGCAGCACCAAAATAAAGGCAACAAAAC